>NC_139654.1:6692169-6709669 GCF_951799395.1 Argentina silus | reverse complement strand
GTTGCATTCATAGCCGGTGGAGTATGCTAAATGCTATTGTTGTATTCTTATATAATGAAGTAGGCTACATGCTAATATTAGCACTGCATCGCGCGCATGTCACTGAAATGTTTGTCAATACCGACAACACGTGTGGCGAAGAAGACGGACGTGCGAATCGACCAATCAAAAGGCAGCGTCTGAGCGACTCAACCTAGCCTGCTACCAAATCCACCAATCACGCAGGGAGGGCGTGTACCAAGATGGCGGCGCGCAAACATCACGAAGCCCGCTGTCTCGCTGAATTAGTGGCTATTTCCTTGTTTATTTCAAGTATTCTCGCTAAAAACAGTTTAGCGTCCATATCGTACAGCCGACGACAACTTTTGGACATCGGCTCCGGCGTTCCAGACATCTTTATCGACGCAATACCGTGAGATCTGCTGGACTGGGGAGTCCACACTGTCAACTACAGACACTGAGGTGAGGTCTCAGACTGTTCTTGTTGTCAGACACGTCATTACTAAGTGTCTGTTACATTATCATTCTATGGAATCAATGATACTTGCACAGAAATGGTCAATAATTGAGACAGACAATGTACATTATCTTCCAATCAATTCTGATATAATGTGTGTGTGTGTGTGTGCGTGTGTGCGTGTGTGCGTGCGTGCGTGCGTGTGGTGGCAGGGGGGGCTGCTCTGTCTGCACCCAGTGAATATGTTTCCATCCTCAATTCCTGACCCACCTGGCCTTAGATCAGCTCACATAATACTGCACTAACCCAATAGCTAGCAAATACATGATACCAGACGTAGAAATCCAGTGACTACAAATGTATCCATGGTTGCTTGCTCCCCTGTTGAGAGCAACTATAACTCTCACTCATAAATTCTTGCACCACAATGATCGTTTGGCTTCATGTATTTATTTGTATTCCTCATTCAGGCTGAATGGATGTCACCTCACAGAGAGATGCTGTGAAGCGTTGGCCTCAGCTCTCAGCTCAGACTCCTGCCACCTGAGAGAGCTGGACCTCAGTAATAATGATCTAGGTGACGGGGGGGTGAAGCTGCTCTCTGCTGGACTGGGGAGTCCACACTGTCAACTACAGACACTGAGGTGAGGTCTCAGACTATTCTTGTTGCCAGACACATCATTCCTAAGTGTCTGTTACATTATCATTCTATGGAATCAATGATACTTGCACAGAAAGGCTCAATAATTGAGACAGACAAAGGATATTATCTTCCAATCAATTACTATGTAATGTGTGTGTGTGTGTGTGTGTGTGTGTGTGTGTGTGTGTGTGTGTGTGTGTGTGTGTGTGTGTGTGTGTGTGTGTATGTGTGTGGTGGGAGGGGGGCTGCTCTGTCTTCAATATCTGAATATGTTTGTCTTCCTCAAATCCTGATCCACCTGGCCTTAGATCAGCTTATGAGACTGCATAATACTGCACTAACCCAATAGCTATCAAATACATGATACCAGACGTAGAAATCTAGTGACTACAAATGTATCCATGGTTAATTGCTCCCCTGTTGAGAGGAACTATAACTCTCACTCATAAATTCTTGTGCCACAGTGATCGTTTGGCTTCATGTATTTATTTGTTGTCAGACACATCAGTCCTAAGTGTGTTACATTGTCAATGATACTTGCACTGCAAATATCAATGACGGAGACAGAACATTTACATGATCTTCCAATCATTTCCTAAACTCTTCACTGTGACAACACTAGTCCTACCACTTTATTTGTATTCCACGTTTTTCATTTGTCAGCTCCCAGACCATCATCCCGTGCGTGCATTTATTTTACCATGATGAGCGGTCTTCATAATTTAAAAAAAATCGATGAAGGATACTGTCTTACCTTTCTTAGATAATATGTTTTTGAGAAACCATTTCAGAGGGACAGCAACACATTCACAGTTCAATAACAAGAGGCCGACCTTTAGGTCAGGATGGCCTTGCAGCTGACTCAGCACATCCCCACCAACAGATATAACCCAGGGGACAGATATAACCGCTGTCAACCTGACTGGCTGTCTTGATTCGTACCGTTACTACATAGAATCATAAACGAGTCCAATACTGATCATGAAGGAATCAATGAACAGTGTATGACTGAAAAAATATAATCATCATGACATGGTCATACTGATTAAAATAGATTGTTGTTTTGCTATATTGATTATAAGAATATCATAAATGACAGATGAGAAATCTGTCTCTCCTCACACTCTCAAGGAGGGAGCATGGGAATAAGGCACACAATGCAACAATCATTTATTGTGCAGCTTATAATTACATCATATTCAGCTCTATTTATCGTTAAAGGCAGAATTTCAAAGAGTGTATGTGTGTGTGTGGGAGGGGGGGGGCACTCTCTGAATACTGTTACAATCATTTGTTGTATTCAATTCAATCAATTCCTGAGCAATCTGGCCTTAGATCAGCTAATAATTCACTAACCCAATAGTTTTCAAAAATACCACACTTAGAAATACATTGACTACAAATATGTCTGCGATTGGCTTGAATCATGAATTCTTATCATAATGCCCCACAGTGATTGTTTGGCTGCATGTATTTATTTGTATTCCTCATTCAGGCTGAATGGATGTGACCTCACAGAGAGATGCTGTGAAGCGTTGGCCTCAGCTCTCAGCTCAGACTCCTGCCACCTGAGAGAGCTGGACCTCAGTAATAATGATCTCGGTGACGGGGGGGTGAAGCTGCTCTCTGCTGGACTGGGGAGTCCACACTGTCAACTACAGACACTGAGGTGAGGTCTTTTGGGGTGCAGAAGCATGAGTATCTCGGGCCATTATAACACACTAGTTTGAATGTTCTTCACTTGAATACAATGTTTCTAGCCTTTCAACTGCTAAATGAAGAGGATTTAAAGCTGCACATGTACATTAGAGAGGAATAATCAGATTCTTGATATCAGATGGAGTGACACTATTTCCCCAGGTTGTCATTCTGTGGAGTCCCAGAGGAAGGCTGTGTTTCTCTGGCTTCAGCTCTGAGGTCTAAGCCCTCCCACCTGAGAGAGCTGGACCTCAGCTACAATCACCCAGGAGACTCAGGACTGGCGCTGCTCTCTGCTGTACAGAAAGATCCACTCTGTAAACTACAGACACTCAGGTAAAGGCTGAATATGTGGCTGGACGTATCAATGAGATGAATGCACAGTATCTATTTTCCACATGATCATGAGTGTGTCATCCAACCTCTGTGGGTTCTTCTGTGGTTGATATAGTGTGGACCATGGTGGAGAGTGCAGGCTCAAACCTGGGCTGATCAAATGTAAGTCACCAACGCTGTAGAGAATAGGACTGTGATATTACTCAAGAACCAGGGTACAGCAGAGTTCAAACAGAGCACCAGTATTGTATTCATATGTAAATCTAAAATATTAGTAAATGTGAATTGGTTGTATTAGTTGTATAAAACATTAATTAATAAGTAATATTTTGTGATAAAAAGAATGTTGCCATAACAAGATCACATTGTGAATATTGTAAGTTATTCAATTGTATTGATTTGATGATTATTTCTGTCCTCTCAATCAGATGCCTGTGAGCTCACACTGGACCCAAACACAGCATACAGACTCCTCTCTCTGTCTGAGGAGAATAGAAAGGTGACATGTGGGAGAGAGGAGCAGCCGTATCCTGATCACCCAGAGAGATTTGACTACTGGTACCAGGTGCTGTGTAGAGAGGGTCTGACTGGGCGCTGTTACTGGGAGGTAGGGTGGAGTGGGGGAGAGGCTGGTATAGGAGTGACATATAAAGGAATCAGCAGGAGAGGATGGGGTGATGACTGTGTGTTGGGATACAATGACAAGTCCTGGAGTCTGAGGTGCTCTGATGACAGTTACTCCGCCTGTCACAATAAGAAGTACACTGTCATACCTGTCTCCTCCTCTGGCTCCCACAGAGTAGGAGTGTATCTGGACTGGCCGTCCGGCACTCTGTCCTTCTACAGCGTCTCCTCTGACACACGGACCCTCCTGCACACATTCCACTCCACATTCACTGAGCCCCTCTACCCAGGGTTTATGGTTGACTCTTCAGTGACCCTGTGTTAACTAGTCTCAGGGAGATCACACTGAACACCAAAGGCTCAAAGATGACGGATCAGAACATGATGCAGTTGGATAGTGGTGTGTTTTCACTGAGATGTTGGATGTACAGATGTTCCCTCTCCCAGTGTGTAAGGTGTAGTGTATAGTGTGTAGGGTGTAGTGTATATATATATTATTAAATTAAATGCTTCTGATAGTGAAATAGACAGATCAGTAATTGAGTGACAAAAAACAGAAGCTTACATGTTTTTTATTTTTTTTTATGGAGATGCAACTGACAGTGAAACAATCCAGATGAATGATTAGATGATCAAATCAGACTGATGATGAACTCTGAGAATAACACAGGAGAGAGTGTCTGTATGTATATAAGAGTTGGTTAGATTGGGTGTTGGAGTTGTGATGCTGGATTACGTTGCTGTGTGTAAGGTAGCAGGGAGTGGATGTGAAGACAGCTCTCCTTCTCTGTCAGTACAACATGGACAGTGTCTTCGGAACATCCTAATCTACACAGTGTGTAATTGATTCCTATGCAAATCAGAGACCCTATGAAAACAAAGATATTTATTCTGAAATGACATGAACTATTATCCTTGCATTAAGATGGACTTAATTCAACTTATTGAGTTATTTGTTGATGACATTTTTGCATTTTAGCTAATTTTAAGACTGTCATAGCAAAAGGTCTGAATACTTCTGTACATGAGGTATTTCTGTATTTCAGTTTTAATAAATGTGCTGAAATTTTAAAAACCATGTTCTCGCTTTGTCATTCTGAGGTATTGTGTGTGGATTGATGGCAAATTCTTTAAATTGAATCCATTTCAAATTGAGTCTATAACACAAGAAAATGTGTAAAAAGTGAAGCGGTCTGAATACCTTCAGAAGGCGCTGTACATGTTCTGAATTTCACTTTTCATGTATTCCTTAATTTTTATATAGTAATCATCTAGTACAGTAATATCTATGCATCATGTGACATTGTGAGGGGCAGCCAAGGTGCAGGCTGCTTTTCCCCTCTCTGTCTGTGGGCTGTGGGAGGCATGGCTCTCATGAGAAGACTTCACCTGTCCCCTGTAGTACCGCCCCCTGCCATGGGAGGCATGGCTCTCATGAGAAGACTTCACCTGTCCTCTGCAGTACTGCTCCCGGCCATGGGAGGCATGGCTCTCATGAGAAGACTTCACCTGTCCCCTGCAGTACCTCTCCCTGCCATGGGAGGCATGGCTCTCATGAGAAGACTTCACCTGTCCCCTGCAGTACCGCTCCTTGCCATGGGAGGCGTGGCTCTCATGAGAAGACTTCACCTGTCCCCTGCAGTACCTCTGACCCCCAGACCCTCAGACCTCCAGACCCCCAGACCCCCAGACCCCTATCCCCCAGACCTCTAGCCCTCAGATGGGGGCACCACCTGGTGGTCATTTACTAGTATTACAACAACAGAGAGATTAGAATCCAGCCAGTTAGCAATAAGCACTGGATCCTAAAAATCCAGAATTTGAACCTGAAATATTCTTTATAACATCACAGATCTTTTATAATGGAACAGTGTAATAGAACATCAGTGTAATAGAACAGTGTAATAGAACATCAGTGTAATAGAACATTAGTGTAATAGAACAGTGTAATAGAACATTAGTGTAATAGAACATCAGTGTAATAGAACATCAGTGTAATAGAACATCAGTGTAATAGAACAGTGTAATAGAACATCAGTGTAATAGAACAATGTAATGGAACGTTAGTGTAATAGAACATCAGTGTAATAGAACATTGTAATAGAACATCAGTGTATTAGAACATTAGTGTAATAGAACATTAGTGTAATAGAACATCAGTGTAATAGAACAGTGTAATAGAACAGTGTAATAGAACGTCAGTGTAATATAACATTAGTGTAATAGAACATCAGTGTAATAGAACATTAGTGTAATAGAACAATGTAATGGAACGTTAGTGTAATAGAACATCAGTGTAATAGAACATCAGTGTAATAGAACATTAGTGTAATAGAACATCAGTGTAATAGAACATTAGTGTAATAGAACATCAGTGTAATAGAACAGTGTAATAGAACATTAGTGTAATAGAACATTAGTGTAATAGAACATTAGTGTAATAGAACATCAGTGTAATAGAACATTAGTGTAATAGAACATCAGTGTAATTGAACATCAGTGTAATAGAACATCAGTGTAATAGAACATTAGTGTAATAGAACATTAGTGTAATAGAACAGTGTAATAGAACATTAGTGTAATAGAATATTAGTGTAATAGAATATTAGTGTAATTGAACATCAGTGTAATAGAACATTAGTGTAATAGAACATCAGTGTAATAGAACATTAGTGTAATAGAACATTAGTGTAATAGAACATCAGTGTAATAGAACATTAGTATAATAAAACGTTAGTGTAATAGAACATTTGGAGATTTTAATCATGCTGACCTTAAGACTGTCCTACCAAAACTCCATCAGCATGTCAATTTCCCAACAAGAGGGGAAAACACCTTGGACTTGGTCTACACTTCCCACAAAGGAGCATACAAGGCCTCCCCCCTCCCCCACATCGGACTCTCTGATCACATCACTGTCATGCTAATGCCAGCATATAGGCCCAGAGTGAAAGTCGGAAAACCGGTCCGGAAAGAGATAACTGTGTGGCCGGAGGGGTCCAGGTCTGCTCTCAAGGACTGTCTTGCAACAACAGACTGGGACATGTTCAAGCAAGCAGCCACACAGAACAACCATACGGACAATGAGGAGCTTACAGACACTGTCCTCTCCTACATCCGTAAGTGCTCTGATGATGTGACCCACAAAAAGACCATCATCACTCGGGCTAACCAGAAGCCATGGCTGACAGGGGCTGTCCATCGGCTGCTGAGGGCCAGAGACAAAGCCTTCAGAGCCGGGGATGAAAATGGCCTAAGAACAGCGAGAGCCAGCCTGTCCCGTGGCATCAAGAAAGCAAAACTGGACTACACAAATAAGATTACCTGCCACTTCAAGGACAGCAGAGACACGCGGAGCCTGTGGCAGGGCATTCAGACCATAACGGACTACAAGCCCGCGCCACAGACCTGCGACAACAACATCTCTCTGCTCAACAACCTCAACAGCTTCTTTGCACGGTTTGAAGCAACAAACACTACAAGCCCACAGAAAACTCCACCCCCCCCCCACGATCAGGTCCTGTGCCTGTCTGCTGCCAGTGTGAAGAGGACACTCTCTACCATCAACCCCCGCAAAGCAACAGGCCCAGACAACATCCCAGGCCGTGTGCTGAGGGACTGCGCAGAGGAGCTTAAGGATGTCTTCACGGACATCTTTAACACTTCTTTGCGTCAAGCTGCTGTCCCATCACATTTCAAGACCTCCATCATCATACCTGTGCCAAAGAAATCCGCTCCATCCTGCTTCAATGACTATCGCCCGGTAGCACTGACCCCCATCATCATGAAGTGCTTTGAACGGCTAGTCATGTCTCACATTAAGTCCATCCTCCCCCTCACCCTGGACCCCTTTCAGTTTGCATACCGAGCAAAACGTTCCACAGAGGACGCAATCTGCTCTGCTCTCCACCCAGCCCTCACCCACCTGGAAAAAGCAGACTCATATGTGAGAATGCTTTTCATAGACTTTAGCTCAGCATTTAACACCATAATCCCGCAACAACTGATCTGCAAACTGGACCAGCTGGGGCTCAACACCTCCCTCTGCAACTGGCTGCTGGACTTCCTCAGCGAGAGACCACAGGCAGTACGAGTCGGCAACAACACCTCGAGCAGCATCACACTCAGCACAGGGGCCCCCCAAGGCTGTGTGCTCAGTCCCCTGCTCTTCACCCTGCTGACTCACGACTGCACATCAACCCACAGCACCAATCACATGGTGAAGTTTGCGGACGACACAACTCTGGTGGGTCTCATCTCCAAGAACGACGAGACCCACTATAGAAAGGAGGTCAACCTTCTGACCACGTGGTGCAGAGACAACAACCTCCTGCTGAATGTCAGCAAAACGAAGGAGATTGTGGTCGACTTCCGGAGAGGGCACACCGAACACCCACCACTGACCATCGATGGTGCTGCTGTGGAGAGAGTGAGCAGCACCAAATTCCTGGGGGTGCACATCAGTGAGGACCTCTCCTGGACCACCAACACCGCATCACTGGCGAAGACAGCCCAGCGGCGCCTCTACTTCCTCCGCAAGCTGAAGCGAGCGAAAGCTCCCACACCGATCCTGACAACATTCTACCGAGGCACCATTGAAAGCATCCTGTCCAGCTGCATCACTGTGTGGGGCGGTAGCTGCACCGAACACAGTAGGAAAGCACTGCAACGCATTGTGAACACAGCTGCTAAGATCATTGGTGCCCCACTCCCTTCCCTGCAAGAGACTTACTCCACCCGCCTCACCCGAAAAGCAACCTCGATTGTGAGCGACGCAAGCCACCCCGCACACAGTCTGTTCAGCCTCCTGCCTTCTGGAAGAAGGTATAGGAGCCTCCGTGCCCACACCACCAGACTCACGAAAAGCTTCATACCCCAAGCTGTCAGGAAGCTAAATTCTCTCCCCTCACTTCCCCCAGCCACATCCTCCTAGCTGTCAGGAAGCTGGAACCACCCCCCCCCTCCCAACCCTTCAGCCCCCCCCCCCCCCCAAAACACACGGACTCTGGACAATCCACTATTCTATTGCTACAATGCACTATTGCACTATTATTTTTTTATACATAATACACAGTATTTGGCTGCTATTTTGCTATTTTACTGACTTTACTGTCTTTACTGACTGCTCTTTTTGCACTGTTTAAATTATTTTTATTGAATGTTTTACTTTTAGTATGTGTTATCTGTTGTGCCTGGGCACTTTATCTGTCTCACCGTGGGAGAGTGAGAAACGTCCTCTCGATTCCTTTGTATGTCTTGACATGTGAAGAATTGACAATAAAGCCACTTTGACTTTGACTTTGACTTTGACATTTATGTAATAGAACATTAGTGTAATAGAACATTTATGTAATAGAACAGTGTAATAGAACATTAGTATAATAGAACATTAGTGTAATAGAACATTAGTATAATAGAATATTAGTATAATAGAACATTTATGTAATAGAACAGTGTAATAGAACATCAGTGTAATATAATCTTAGTATAATAGAACATTAGTGTAATAGAACATCAGTGGAAACCAAAGGGGACGTTTTCTTTCCAGTGTTAACACTTCACTTAGCAACGTCATGACAACCCAAATGTGCAGACAGGCCTAGGAGACGAGTTAACCTTGACCCTAACCCTGACTCTAACCCTGACCCTGACTCTGACCCTGAACCTGACTCTGACCCTAACCCTTACTCTAACCCTGACCCTGACCCTAACCCTAAACCCTGACCCTAACCCTAGGGGATGAGTTAACTTTAACCCTAACCCTAAACCCTGACCCTAACCCTAGGGCTAGTAGAACCATGTAGTTTGGCTCTTCAAACCCACCTCCTCGTTGCTAGGCAACCCCCCCCCTTTTCCCTCCACCGTTCGTATTTTACGACATTTTTTAGAAAAAAATGTTTTATGAAACTCCTTCAAACCACACACTCTCCCCACCCCTTCGTTGCTAGGTAACCCACCATATCCCGTCCCTTTCCGACATTTTCTTTTCCTTTACGACATTCCCTCAAACACACCAACCTCCCTTATTTGACGACATTTACTATTATTATTATTATTATTATTATTATTATTATTATTATTATTATTATATCTTTACGACATTTACTTCTTCTTTACGAGAGAAGGGGAGACAGACACCATGGAAACCACCACCACCACCGACACCGGCGGCTCCTCTGGTACTCGTAGCGGGTCCTCTGGGACCGTCTCCCCCGGTGGTACCGTCTCCTCTACCGGCTCTGAGGCTAATGATAACGGGGCTAACTAACGAAGCTAACGAATTTACCTACCGAGTGCAGTGTTGACGGGGTGCTAAAGGCTAATGCTAACTGGCTCTAACGAACTGACCGTGTGTGTGTGTGTGTGTGGAAACGCGTCGTGTCATCATTACTCGACATTCCTTCAAACCCACCCCCTCGTTGCTAGGCAACCCCCCCCCTTTCCCTCCACCGTTCGTATTTGTTTTGAAAAACTATTTTTACGACAGTCCTTCAAACCACACACACACTCTCCCCACCCCCTCGTTGCTAGGTAACCCACCATATCCCGTCCCTTTCCGACATTTTCTTTTCCTTTACGACATTCCCTCAAACCCACCAACTGTTCCTCGTTGCTAGACAACCCCACCCCTCCCTCATTTTACGATATCTTTTTATTATTATTATTATTATTATATCTTTACGACATTTACTTCTTCTTTACGAGAGAAGGGGAGACAGACACCATGGAAACCACCACCACCACCGACACCGGCGGCTCCTCTGGTACTCGTAGCGGGTCCTCTGGGACCGTCTCCCCCGGTGGTACCTCGTTTCTGACCCGGGCCACGACGCTCAACCTCCACACCGGGAACCTCGTCAACCGGAGCCGGCTGAAGAAGAAGTGTCCGTCGTCCCCGAGTGAGGAGGTAAGAAGGGCGGGGGGGGGGGTCGGGAGGCTAGAGGCTAATGCTAACGGGGCTAACGAAGCTAACGAATTTACCTACAGAGTGCAGTGTTGACGGGGTGCTAAAGGCTAATGCTAACGGGGCTAACGAATTTACCTACAGAGTGCAGTGTTGACGGGGTGCTAAAGGCTAATGCTAACTGGAGCTAACGAAGCTAACGAATTTACCTACCGAGTGCAGTGTTGACGGGGTGCTAAAGGCGAATGCTAACTGGCTCTAACGAACTGACCGTGTGTGTGTGTGTATTATGAATGTGATTAAATAAATACTAAATATGTCGTTTTATTGTCATTTTCTGTCTGTCTGTCTGACCTGTTGTTGCCCTCCAGCTCCAGGATTGTATCCGCGCCAAGCTGTCTCTGACCTGTCTGTCTCTCCATCTGACCTGTCTGTCTGTTGTTGCCGTAGCTCCAGGACTGTATCCGCGCCACGCTGAGTGACTGGTCCTCCGAGACGCCGTCGGCCGGGGAGAAGGTGAGACTCATCCCTCTCTTCTCTCCCTCCTTTCCTCCTGTCTCTCTCTTCCTTCCCTCCTTTCTTGTCTTCCTTACCTCCCTCCCTTCCCTCCTTTCTTGTTTCCTGTCTTCTTTCCTTACTGTCGGCGGAGGAGAAGGTGAGACTCATCCCTCTCTTCCCTCCCTCCTTTCCTTCGTCTCTCTCTGGATGCTCCACACGCACAGACACGCACACCCACATACAGGCACACTCACGCGCCCAGAGGCGTCAATGTTTAGTGAGTCAAGTGGCAACGTGTGTGTGTGTGTGTGGGTGCTCCTGAGAGAGGGAGACACACACACTCACACAGACACACCCGTGTTTAGTGAGTCAAGTGACAACTTCATATTTATATTTATTCTGCTATCTACCTCATGTTACTGAGATAGATAGATAGAAACTTTATTTATCCCAGGGGGAAATTCAGGTTCCAAGTAGCGTACAGACATAGGGGTATCACACATAACATACACATACAACATTAGCAGTATTTTATACAGGCGAGGTGCAGTTGTAAATGTCTTTGCAGTTAGGTGAGGTGCTAAAAGGTAAGGTGCAATTATAGCATTAAATACTAAAAACTAAATACGGGCTACATAAATATGGACTATTTTTAAAGTGCATTTAGTCCAGGCTGGTGGAGGGAGGTAGGGGCTCTGTATGAGACCTAGCATAGCTAGTAAACATTGTAGATAATGAGGTGAAACAGTGACATGATACATGATGGTGATGTGATACAGATGGTGGAGGTTATGCAGAGAAGTCCATCTCTTTGCCCTTGATTGACATGTTGTAGAGTTGTATGGCTCTGGGGACAAATGATTTAGTAAGTCTGTCAGTTTTGCTTGTCAGTGCTCGTAGCCTCCAGCTGATCAAGCTCTTCTGCTGGATGATGGTGTGGTACAGTGGGTGACCTTCATTGTCCATGATGGTGAGCAGTTTGCTCAGAGTTCTTTTTTCCATTACTGAAGTCATGCTCTCCTGTTAATACACATATATACTGCTAGACTGCATTACCCATACAGCTCATATGCTGCTACACTGTTCATACTGGAACTATTTATTCTGCTATAATGCTATAATGCTACTGCTAATTCATATACTGCACTACTTACTGCTCATATATTGCACTACCTGTAAATACTGTTCATTGCACTTTCTGCTATTTTGCACTTCTGGTTAGACGCTAACTGCATTTCATTGTCTCTGTACTTGTACTCTGCACAATGACAATAAAGTTGAATCTAATCTAAAACGTGTGTGTGGGTGGGTGCTCCTGAGACAGGGAGAGAGAGAGGGAGACACACACACAGGCAGGGAGACGGGGGGGAGGCAGAGAGGGGGGGGGGTTAAACAGGGAGGGAGGTTCTGCTGAGGTCAGCTAATCTCTCTCTCTGGTTCGACTAGTCTGGTCTGTCTCTAACCTGTCTCTCTCTCTCTAACCTGTCTGTCTGTCCAGGAGTCAGACGTCCTGGACTGCTCCCCCCCCCCAGGCACGCCTGTCTGTCTTTCTGTAATCTGTCTGTCCTGAACCTGTTTGTCTCTCAGACCTGTCTGTCTCTCTCTATAACCTTTCTGTCTGTTTACCTGTCCCTCTCTCTCTCTCTATCCTGTCTGTCTCTCCAGGAGTCTGACGTCCTGGACTGCTCCACCCCCCAGGCGGCCGAGACCACCATCACACCGGAGGAGAGGGAGGAGCTGAAGGTGTCTGGTACGCTACGACAAGCTAACGCAGGCTAACGCTACGCTAATGCAGGCTAAGGCAGGCTCACGCAGGCTAACGCAGGCTAACACATGATACCGCCACCACATGCTGCTGCACGCTAACACACACCACGATAACACATGCTAATAAATGCTAGTGCATGCTAACACCGGCTCACACGCACCACGATAACACACGCTAACCCAGGGCTAACAAACGATACCAGCCCATGATTACACACGACGCGACCACACGTTAACCCAGGCTAACGTTGTCGTTGCAGTCAAGCTGTTCCTGTGCGAGTCGGACCAGTCGTGCATCAGACAGGCTGTCGACCTGGGTGAGTCCTGCCTGCCTGCCTGTCTCTCCCCTCCACAGCCTGTCTCACCCTCACCCTGGCGACCAGGAGGACAACATCCCCCCCCCCACACCCAGACCCTCTCGGACCTCTAACCTGTCTCCCTCCCCCCCAACAGCCTGTCTTACTCTCGCCCTCTCCCAACTCGACTCGGTCATCCTGGCGCCCCCTCCCGGCCCCCCGGGGGACGACCACGCCCCCCAGACCCTCTCGGACCTGCGGCCGGCGTGGGTTGTCTTGGAAACGCTGGTGGCGTCCGGGAAGGTGGTCGCCATCGGGACGTCGGACCTGGACAAGGGCCTCCTGGAGGAGCTGCACAACTGGGCCCAGGTGGGTGTCTGTCTGTCTTTCTCTGGCCTGTCTGTTTGTCCTGGGCTGGGGGGGGAGGGTGGGCGTCTGTCCCTGACCTGTGTCCTGTGTCAACCTGGCGTCCTGGGGGGGGGGGGGGGGGGTGGTTCTGTCTGTCTAACCTGGACAAGGGCCTCCTGGAGGAGCTGCACGACTGGGCCCAGGTGGGTGTCTGTCTGTCTGTCTGTTCCTGACCTGTCTGTCTGTCTGTCTTTCCTGGACAAGGGCCTCCTGGAGGAGTTGTACGACTGGGACCAGGTGGGTGTCTGTCTCTGACCTGTCTGTCTGTCCTGGACAAGGGCCTCCTGGAGGAGCACTACGACTGGGCCCAGGTGGGTGTCTGTCTGTCTGTCCTGGGCTGGGGGTATCTGTCTCTCTCTCCATGTCCAAGGTGAAACCCCACCAGTAACCAGGTCAACCTGAGGGCGTACGTCAACTGTCTGTCTCTCTCTGTCCCAACCAAGCAGTTAACAGTGTCTCTCTCTCTCTCTCTCTCTTCCGTATTCAAGGTGAAGCCCACCAGTAACCAGGTCAACCTGGCATCCTGTTGTGTGATGCCCCCCGATCTGACAGCGTACGCCAAGCAGGCGGGGGTCCAGCTACTGACCCACAACGACCCCAAAGGTGGGTGTCTGTCTGTGTGTCTCTCTCTGACCTGTCTATCCCCCCTCTAACCTAACCTCCCTCTCCATCTGAGCTGTCTGTCTCTCTCCCTCTAACCTGTCTGTCTCTCTGTCGTCTTCCAGAGCTCATCACGTCGGCGGGCTTCCAGGAGGCGCTCCGTGAGAGCGCGGCATTAGCGACGGCGTCCCACGGCGACACCGACCGTGATGACCGTGGTGACGCGGCGTCGGCGTGGCGCCTCCGCTGGGTCCTGCGCTACGCCATCATCGTCAAGAGCCGCGGCATCATCAAGGCCAAGGGCTACCTGGTCCACGCCACCCGGGTAGCATAGCATAGTCTGGTGTAGTCGAGGATAGCCTAGTGTAGTGTAGCCTTAGCGTAGCATAGCCTGGTGCGGCCTAGCCTTAGCGTAGCATCGTGTAGCCTTGGTTAGCCTGGTTAGCGTATGCCGGACGACACCTAGGTTCAGTTGAAAGGCTTAGCTACGGGTTTAGCCACGCTAGGGTTAGCTCATAGCGGCTAACGTGAACCAGACGTTGGTTGGGGCCTGCTGTTAGCGCTGATGTTGAAGTGCCTGTCTGCCTGTCTGTCAGAGTACACTAGCTAGCGACTAGGTGGCTAAAACATGCTAGGTAGCAGCTAGGTGGCTACTCACACCCACACACATTTGATTGAATTGATGACTAATAAAATAATTCATGGATTAAAAAAAAACAGATGATGTCGTTTTGGTTATTTCATTAAAAAGGGAGGGAGGGGGAGGCGTCTGGTTGATACCCTGACCCTATCCCTGTAGGGCGTCTGTGACCCCCCCACTACCCCCCTGTACCAACCCTAACCCTAGAGACCTCTTCACCCCCACTAAACCTAACCCTAACTCCCTATCAGCTCGTGAGGACAGTTAGGGGTTAGGTTTAGGGTTAACCGTTGCCGAGAAAAAGTCAAGCGGGAAAAGATTTTGATTTTTTAAATGATGGGTATGTCACACACATGTTTTCTGTTTTGGGTTAGGGTTAACCCTAGTACAGGGGGGTGGTGGGGGTGAAGAGGTCTCTAGGGTTAGGGTTAGTACAGGGGGGTGGTGGGGGTGAAGAGGTCTCTAGGGTTAGGGTTAGTACAGGGGGGTGGTGGGGGTGAAGAGGTCTCTAGGGTTAGGGTTAGTACAGGGGGGTGGTGGGGGTGAAGAGGTCTCTAGGGTTAGGGTTAGTGCAGGGGGGTCATCAATTCAATCAAATGTGTGTGTGTAGCCACCTAGCTGCTACCTAGCGTACTCTGACTGACAGACAGACAGACACAGACAGACATACAGACAGGCACTTCAACATCAGCGCTAACAGCAGGCCCCAACCAACCAACCAATGTCTGGTCACGTTAGCCGCTATGAGCTAACCCTAGCGTACCTAACCTAACCCTAAGCGTGGCTAAACCCAAGCGCCGTCCGGCAAACGCTAACCAGGCTAACCAAGGCTACACGATGCTACGCTAAGGCTACACTACACTAGGCTAGCCTCGACTACACCAGACTATGCTACGCTACGCTACCCGGGTGGCGTGGACCAGGTAGCCCTTGGCCTTGATGATGCCGCGGCTCTTGACGATGATGGTGTAGCGCAGGACCCAGCGGAGGCGCCAGGCCGACGCCGCGTCACCGCGGTTACGGTCGCCGCGGTCATCACGGAGCGCCTCCTGGAAGCCCGCCGACGTGATGAGCTCTGGAAGACGACAGAGAGACAGGTCAAAGACAGACAGACAGCTCAGAGGGAGAGGGGGGGAGGGAGAGAGAGAGACAGGTTAGAGGGGAGACAGACAGGTCAGAGAGAGAGAGACAGCGCCTCCTGGAAGCCCGCCGCCGAGATGAGCTCTGGAAGGAGAGAGAGAGAGAGACAGGTTAGAGGGAGAGACAGACATGGAAAGAGAGGGAGGGAGAGAGAGAGTCAGGTCAGAGAGAGACAGACAGCTCAGATGAAGAGGGAGGTTAGGTTAGAGGGGGGACAGACAGGTCAGAGAGAGACAGACAGGTCAGGGACAGAGAGAGAGACACACAGACAGACACCCCCAGACAGACACCCACCTTTGAGGTCGTTGTGGGTCAGTAGCTGGACCCCCGCCTGCTTGGCGTACACCGTCAGATCGGGGGGCATCACACAACAGGATGCCAGGTTGACCTGGTTGTAGTGACTAAAACATTTCCTATTGTATATCGCTCAGGGTCTGGCTAGGTAGGCTGTAGTAGACGCTAGTAGAACAAACGGAGACGAGAGTTACGTTGAAATAAAATGATCTTCGGTTTATTGTTCCATTTTCCACAAAAATGATATTCAAAATGCAGGCTATCAAAATTATAAAGCAATCTAGTAAGCTAAAATATGCTACCATTTGCGAACAAACAAACAGGCTGTCAAGGTCAAGATCAAGGTCTAAAGACTGTGTGCTTTCCTAGCCAAAAACCCCTACTGGTAGCCTTGGCACTTCCTATATAATAACGGACCTCTCCACCTGCAGGGGGAGCCACTAAACAGAAATCACCGTCACACATATTACAACATAGAAAATAAGCACTTTATGTCCCAAAAGAAAAATATAGAAATTGGCTCCTACACTGGTTACTGGTGGGCTTCACCTTGGATACGGGAGAGAGAGAGACAGGTCAGGGAGAGACAGACAGACAGGCCATCAGATCGGGGGGCATCACACAACAGGACGTCAGGTTGACCTGGTTACTGTTGGGGTTTCACCTTGGACATGGAGAGAGAGACAGACAGGTCAGGGAGAGACAGAGACAGACACCCACCTGGGCCCAGTCGTAGCGCTCCTCCAGGAGGCCCTTGTCCAGGACAGACAGACAGATCAGACAGACAGACTGTTCAGAGACAGAGACAGACACCCACCTGGGCCCAGTCGTAGCGCTCCTCCAGGGGGCCCTTGTCCAGGACAGACAGACAGATCAGACAGACAGACAGTTCAGAGACAGAGACAGACACCCACCTCGGCCCAGTCGTAGCGCTCCTCCAGGAGGCCCTTGTCCAGGACAGACAGACAGGTCAGAGACAGAGACAGACACCCACCTCGGCCCAGTCGTAGCGCTCCTCCAGGAGGCCCTTGTCCAGGACAGACAGACAGGTCAGGGATAGAGAGAGAGAGAGAGAGAGATGTCGCCGAGGGCGAGACTAGTATGGCCTTTACCCGGCCTGAACATCACACTCAGAGTTACGTAGTTAGTAAGATAAGTCAGAGACCGGGGAAGGGTCCTGTAGCGACGGGTAAAG
>NC_139654.1:6637169-6687169 GCF_951799395.1 Argentina silus | reverse complement strand
GAGTTAGGGTTAGAGTTAGAGTTAGGGTCAGGGTCAGGGTTAACTCGTCTCCTAGGCCTGTCTGCACATTTGGGTTGTCATGACGTTGCTAAGGGAAGTGTTAACACTGGAAAGAAAACGTCCCCTTTGGTTTACACTGATGTTCTATTATACTAATGTTCTATTATACTAAGATTATATTACACTGATGTTCTATTACACTAATATTCTATTACACTGTTCTATTACACTAATGTTCTATTATACTAATGTTTTATTACACTAATGTTTTATTATACTAATGTTCTATTATACTAATGTTTTATTATACTAATGTTTTATTATACTAATGTTTTATTATACTAATGTTCTATTATACTAATGTTGCTGTTGCTGTATGTACTGTCACTGAGAGATAGATAGATTGTGCGTCAACAATAGGAATGTAGAATAGTGAGAATATTCTATACGTGTCGCTCCAGCCACATTCTTTACAGGTTAGGGTTAGGGTGCACCCTAAGCTGCCACTTAACTAAAACCTTCAGGCTGTTTTTGCAGAAGAAAATACCATTTTAAAGGTCAGGTTGTATGATGACGGTTTAGTGACAACGAGGAATTCTTGCTCATGCGTAGGCTGAACAATGAGTTTCACCAGTCACAACTGCTTCACTCAGTGTTAGGTTAGGGGGTTAGGGGGTTAGGGGTTAAGGTTGGGGTTAGGGTAAGGGTTAGGGTCAGGGTCAGGGTCAGGGTCAGGGTTAGAGTTAGGGTTAGGGTTAGAGTTAGAGTTAGAGTCAGGGTCAGGGTTAGAGTCAGAGTTAGAGTTAGAGTCTGGGTCAGGGTCAGAGTTAGAGTTAGAGTTAGAGTTAGGGTTAGAGTTAGGGTTAGGGTTAGGGTCAGAGTCAGGGTCAGAGTTAGAGTCAGGGTTAGAGTCAGGGTTAGGGTTAGGGTTAGAGTTAGAGTTAGGGTTAGGGTTAGAGTTAGGGTCAGGGTCAGAGTTAGAGTTAGAGTTAGGGTTAGGGTTAGAGTTAGGGTTAGGGTCAGAGTCAGGGTCAGAGTTAGAGTTAGGGTTAGGGTCAGGGTTAGGGTTAGGGTTAGAGTTAGAGTCAAGGTCAGGGTCAGAGTTAGGGTTAGGGTCAGAGTTAGGGTCAGGGTTAGGGTTAGAGTTAGAGTTAGGGTCAGGGTCAGGGTTAACTCGTCTCCTAGGCCTGTCTGCACATTTGGGTTGTCATGACGTTGCTAAGGGAAGTGTTAACACTGGAAAGAAAACGTCCCCTTTGGTTTCCACTGATGTTCTATTATACTAATGTTCTATTATACTAATATTCTATTATACTAATGTTCTATTACACTGATGTTCTATTACACTAATGTTCTATTATACTAATGTTTTATTATACTAATGTTCTATTACACTAATGTTCTATTATACTAAGATTATATTACACTGATGTTCTATTACATAAATGTTCTATTACACTAATGTTTTATTACACTAATGTTTTATTATACTAATGTTTTATTATACTAATGTTCTATTATACTAATGTTGCTGTTGCTGTATGTACTGTCACTGAGAGATAGATAGATTGTGCGTCAACAATAGGAATGTAGAATAGTGAGAATATTCTATACGTGTCGCTCCAGCCACATTCTTTACAGGTTAGGGTTAGGGTGCACCCTAAGCTGCCACTTAACTAAAACCTTCAGGCTGTTTTTGCAAAAGAAAATACCATTTTAAAGGTCAGGTTGTATGATACCGGTTTAGTGACAACGAGGAATTCTTGCTCATGCGTAGGCTGAACAATGAGTTTCACCAGTCACAACTGCTTCACTCAGTGTTAGGTTAGGGGGTTAGGGGTTAAGGTTAGGGTTAGGGGTTAGGGTTAGGTTTAAGGTTAGGGTTAGGGTTGGGGTTAAGGTTACGGTTGGGGTTAGGGTTGGGGATAGGGTAAGGGTTAGGGTTAGGGTTGAGGATAGGGTTAGGGTAAGGGTTAGGGTTAGGGTTAGGGTAAGGGTTAGGGTTAGGGTCCATCACAGAAATGATTGTAGAAATGATTGGAAACTCAAGACTGCCATGACATGCATGTTCTTTACAAGTGTATGTAAACTTCTGACCACAACTGTATCTATCTACCTATCTATCTATCTGTCTGTCTGTCTATCTATCTGTCTATCTATCTGTCATGTAAACCATGAACCATAGTTTAAGACTGTAGCCAAGAACATGAACCATAGTGTAACAGTCACTATTGCTTCACTCACTATTACCCATACTGGCTAACCTCTTCTTTGTTTTGGGTTAAAGGCTCACTTTTATCTTCTAGGAATCTTGGTTTTATCAAATTAAAGCTGAGAATCTCTACTTTAACCTTGTAGTAATTGTTTGATTTCAAATGTAAACTGTTGGAGTACAGAGCTAAAAGAAGACAAAATGCTTCCTCTTTCCAATACTTATGGAGGGCACTGTAGTACTGACATTGATCCCAGTGCCTGCATGTGCGTCAACAATAGGAATGTAGAATAGTTAGAATATTCTATACGTGTCGCTCCAGCCACATTCTTCACAGCTTAGGGTTAGGGTTCACCCCAAGCTGCCACTTAACTAAAACCTTCAGGCTGTTTTTGCAAAAGAAAATACCATTTTAAAGGTCAGGTTGTATGATGACGGTTTAGTGACAACGAGGAATTCTTGCTCATGCGTAGGCTGAACAATGAGTTTCACCAGTCACAACGGCTTCACTCAGTATGATGCATGCGGATTAACCTCTTAATGGTTTTGATCTTTCTATACCTCCCCACTCTCATCTATCCATCCTCTAATTTCATCTACATTACATTACATTTTACATTTATGGCATTTAGCAGACGCCTTTATCCAAAGCGACTTACAACAATACATTTCTTTAAGTAAGTGAATCATCTGTCCAACAGTCATCATAAGACAATGTAATCAATGCTAACACCAGGCCCATAGGCAGTCGTAATGCCAGTAGGCTTTTTTTTTTTAAAATTATTATTATTTTATTTTATTTTATTTTATTAGCAGGAGAGAACTTGTACAGGGGGGGTAGTGGGGATGAAGAGTTCTCTAGGGTTGGGATTAGGGTTAGTATAGGCGGGGTAGTGAGGGTGAAGAGGTCTCGGGGTTAGGGTTAGTATAGGGGGGGTAGTGGGGGTGAAGAGGTCTTTAGGAGGGACTGTTAAGATGTAGCCTGAAGAGATGGGTTTTCAATCTATGGCGGAAGATCAGAAGTGACTCTCCAGTCCTGACAGCAGTAGGAAGCTCATTCCACCAGCGGGGCGCCAGGACAGTGAAAAGCCGTCACCGAGTAGCGGGGCCACTGCATCCACGTAGAGGCGGCGGTGCCAGGCGGGCAGCCGAGGTGGACGAGCGGAGTGATCTTGCAGGGGTTTGGGGGCTGACCATTGCTTGCAAGTAGGGAGGAGCTGTTCCCTTTGCCGCCCGGTAGGCGAGCACCAGGGTCTTGAATCTGATGTGAGCTGCTACCGGGAGCCAGTGGAGGGTGTGGAGGAGAGGCGTGACATGGGAGTGTTTGGGGAGATTGAACACCTGACGAGCGGCTCCTCCCCCCTCCTCTCCTCACCTATAAGAGACAACAACAGATGGGTTGAGCCTCACTCTCTCTGAGAAGATCTCCGGAGGTATGGTGCCTACACTGTGTGTGTGTGTGTGTGTGTGTGTGTGTGTATTGTATTGTATTGTTTGTTAGGAGACTGCGTTAAATATCATACAGGTACAAGTCATCTTTCAGTAACTGACTGTCATGTGTTGGATGAAGTAGTTTTGATGTGGTAACGACTTTTTCAAATTGGCTTTAGTTTGACAAACTGTATTTCTATTAAGGGCTTTAGTGTAGTTCTACTTCTTCCTTTGTAAAGTAAATGGTAATTTAATAGTCATTTCAGGTTAGTTGATTTTCAGAGTAGCTTCTCCAACACTGTACATCACATTCTAATGTTAAGTCATGTTTATTATTCTGTGTTTGCGATGGCTCAGCTCATTTTGATTTGGAATAGTTTTGGAATAATAAGCCAAACAGCCCAGTGTTTCTCCAATCCATGTAATTGTTTGATTTCAAATGTAAACTGTTGGAGTACAGAGCTAAAAGAAGACAAAATGCTTCCTCTTTCCAATACTTATGGAGGGCACTGTAGTACTGACATTGATCCCAGTGCCTGCATGTGGGTCAACAATAGGAATGTAGAATAGTTGGAATATTCTATACGTGTCGCTCCAGCCACATTCTTTACAGGTTATGGTTCACCCTAAGCTGCCACTTAACTAAAACCTTCAGGCTGTTTTTGCAAAAGAAAATACAATTTTATTGGTAAATCTTGGTGTGTGTATGTGTGTCTGTGTGTGTGTGTGTGTGTGTGTGTGTGTGTCTGTGTGTGTGTGTGTGTGTGTGTGTGTGTGTGTGTGTGTCTGTCTGTGTGTGTGTGTGTGTGTGTGTGTCTGTATGTGTGTGTGTGTGTGTGTGTGTGTGTGTGTGTGTGTGTGTGTTTGTGTGTGTGTGTGTATTGAATTGTATTGTTTGTTAGGAGACTGCGTTAAATATCATACAGGTACAAGTCATCTTTCAGTAACTGACTGTCATGTGTTGGATGAAGTAGTTTTGATGTGGTAACGACTTTTTCAAATTAGCTTTAGTTTGACAAACTGTATTTCTATCAAGGGCTTTAGTGTAGTTCTACTTCTTCCTTTGTAAAGTAAATGGTAATTTAATAGTCATTTCGGGTTAGTTGATTTTCAGAGTAGCTTCTCCAACACTGTACATCACATTCTAATGTTAAGTCATGTTTATTATTCTGTGTTTGTGATGGCTCAGCTCATTTAGATTTGGAATAGTTTTGGACTAATAAGCCAAACAGCCCAGTGTTTCTCCAATCCATGTTGTCACTGAGACAGACTCTCTCCCCTGCAGCTCTGCTTCCACCTTCACTGTCAAACTCCACCAACATGGGCTCAGCTCCGCTGGTTCTGCCGCTCCTGGTTCTGCTCACCTGTGCAGGTAAGTCACATAGTGTTCCCTCTGTCTGTCTGTCTGTCTGTCATATTGTCACATACATTCCATTCTCCCATTCTCCCGTCAAACGTCACCAGAATTGCTTGTTGGTCACTAGGTTGGTTACCAACCTCTCTCTGTGTCTCTCTCTCTCTCTCTCTCTCTCTCCCTTTGTCTCAGGTGCAGCCTGGGCAGAAGACCATACCAAATTTTTCAGCTCATGTCCAATCAAATTCTTTGGAAAGACTTATCGTAAGGCCACTGTGAGTCAAAATCAAAGTCACCTCCATCAAAGCTGTTATTATGACATCATTATATATATCATCATTAAATATCATATAGTGACATCATGTTCTCTCATTCCTCCCACATCAGTACAGTACCGACAATTTCACTCTGTGTTTTGGTGAGAGGCCCAGTGCAGGATGGGGAGACTGCATTCTGGGGCCACAGGTTCCTCATTTGTCGCTTAGCAAGTATAGTATAGCGACATTCAGTATTTCAATGAGAGACTATAAACAACGCAACATTCCTGGCAGCACAGAATACAAAGATCAAGAAAATGTTTGCACGGTGTATCACAGCAGTAGTAAAGTAATTACTCCTCTTCTACACAGAAATCAAACACATGAAACTGTTCTACACACAACTATGAAACTGTTCTAAACACAACTATGAAACTGTTCTAAACACAACTATGAAACTGTTCTAAAAACGACTGTATATTAAGAAATGTATTTCTCATGAATCACCTGAGCCCAGGCTCACGCTGTCTTCCTGGTCCTTCTCAGGTAGAGATGTACTTCAGGGTTCTCAAAGACGGAAACACCTTTCTACAATATATAGTTAACAACAAATCATTGAACGGCGTAAGTATATTATTTGTATATTGTTTATTGTATATTAAAACATTCCAAAAGGCTGTGTCATCCATCATATGGAAGGTACCTGTCAGGAACTGCTGTGGAGCCTTTTCTCAGGGTGTCATAGCAACACCATGTTTCAAGCAGCTTTGACAAACACATTTAATAACAATTAGAATTGATCAAATTTAAGGAATAGAAAATATGTTAGGATGGGCTCATTGTAATGCATGGAAGGAATGAGGAATTTTATCAAACACGTGTTTCTACCTCCACCAGCCCCCCCTGGTCCAGTCCTATGTGGTCTCCATAGTGATGGGTTGATTGTCTTTACTCTTGATAGGATATTGGGTATACCACTGAAGGAGGGGACATCATAAAGAGGATCCCAATCTCTTCATCTATCTCCTATAACACTTATTTCGGCCTGGTTGGCTGTGATACAGGTAATTTCAACAGATCTAACATCCTGGTAGACAGTTCTCTGGTGTGGGCGGGGCCTGGTAGACAGCTCTCTGGTGTGGGCGGGGCCTGGTAGACAGCTCTCTGGTGTGGGCGGGGCCTGGTAGACAGCTCTCTGGTGTGGGCGGGGCCTGGTAGACAGTTTTCTGGTGTGGGCGGGGCCTGGTAGACAGCTCTCTGGTGTGGGCGGGGCCTGGTAGACAGCTCTATGATGTGGGCGGGGCCTGGTAGACAGCTCTCTGGTGTGGGCGGGGCCTGGTTGACAGCTCTCTGGTGTGGGCGGGGCCTGGTAGACAGTTCTCTGGTGTGGGCGGGGCCTGGTAGACATCTCTCTGGTGTGGGCGGGGCTTGGGAGACAGCTCTCTGGTGTGGGCGGGGCCTGGTAGACAGCTCTCTGGTGTGGGCGGGGCCTGGTTGACAGCTCTCTGGTGTGGGCGGGGCCTGGTAGACAGTTCTCTGGTGTGGGCGGGGCCTGGTAGACATCTCTCTGGTGTGGGCGGGGCTTGGGAGACAGCTCTCTGGTGTGGGTGGGGTCTGGTAGACAGTTCTCTGGTGTGGGCGGGGCCTGGTAGACAGTTCTCTGGTGTGGGCGGGGCCTGGTAGACAGCTTTCTGGTGTGGGCGGGGCCTGGTAGACAGCTCTCTGGTGTGGGCGGGGCCTGGTAGGCAGCTCTCTGGTGTGGGCGGGGCCTGGTAGACAGCTCTCTGGTGTGGGCGGGGCCTGGTAGACAGCTCTCTGGTGTGGGCGGGGCCTGGTTAGGTGACCTATCTTTGTGTCTGTGCCCCGCAGGGACATCTCGCCTCAGTGTGGGTCAGAATGTCACCAATTCAACCACCTGTGAAACCTGTGCTCTCAACGGTACCTTGGTCAACTGTCGTAAGTCACATTCTCAATGTTTCCTGTCTATGCATCTATTCTGTTTGGGTCGCCTGTGTATGTGTGTGTGTGTGTGTGTGCGGTAGGGTGTGTGTGTGTATGTGTGGTATGGGGTGTGTGTGTGCGTATGTGTGGTATGGGGTGTGTGTGTGTGTGCGGTAGGGGGTGTGTGATTTCTAATGTTACTCTGTCTGTTTATCAAACCCTTCTCTCTCTCTCTCCTCCTCCTCCTCCTTCTCCCCTCCTCCTCCTCCTCCCCCTCCTCCCCTCCACCTCCTCCTCCCCCTCCTTACCTCCACCTCCCCCCCTCCCCTCCACCTCCTCCTCCTCCCCTCCTCCTCCTCCACCTCCCCCTCCTCCTCCTCCCCTCCTCCTCCTCCCCCTCCCTCAGCATCCAGAGACCCCTGCCTGGACATGGACTGTGCTGACCATGAGTTCTGTGGGGAGAGGAACGGTGAATCTGTCTGCCTCTGTCGCCGTAGTTACCTGGACTCTGTCAAGGAGAGGGGTCCTTTTGGTATGTGCATGATCCCCAACCCTGTGTGACCACTCTACTAAATGTGTTTGAACAGTGTGTGTGTGTGTGTGTGTTTTCTTGATTACCTGTATGTGTATATGTGTGTGTGTGTTTTCTTGATTAACCTCTCTCTGTGTATGTGTGTGTGTGTGTGTGTGTGTGTGTGTGTGTGTGTGTGTGTGTGTGTGTGTGTGTGTGTGTGTGTGCACGCCTCTCTTTAAAGATCCTTTAACAAGCTGCAGTGGGAGTTCTGCCAGCTTGTCTCTGGAACGCTGTCGTCTGGTTGAGGCAGACTTTGATTACAAGACTCTGCACCTCAACGACCCAAGCTGCATCGGGGTGTTAGAGAAGGGCGTTGTGGTGTACCGCTTCGACAACCACAACCACAGCTGCGGCACTCTGCTCACGGTACCAAAACACACATCAAACATCTATAGATGACCCAGCAAGGCTGGGGTTCTAACCAGGCTGGGGTTCTAACCAGGGGTTCTGGCCAGGCTGGGTTTCTAACCAGGCTGGGGTTCTAACCAGGGCTTCTAGCCAGGCTGGGGTTCTAGCCAGGCTGGGGTTCTAGCCAGGTTGGGGTTCTAGCCAGGCTGGGGTTCGAGCCAGGCTGGGGTTCTAACCAGGCTGGGGGTCAGTGAGTGAAGCCCCTCTCTCCCCTCTCCACAGTCCAACAACACTCACATCATCTACAAGAACTCCGTCCAGAGGAACTACAACTCCTCCATGGCCATCCACCGCATGGACGAGACCAACCTGGACTTCTCTTGCGCCTACACCAAGGACACCTCCCAATCTATGGCCCTGGGCATCAAGGTCAAAGACAGGTGTGTGTATGTGTGTGTGTGTGTGTGTGTGTGTGTGTGTGTGTGTGTGTGTGTGTGTGTGTGTGTGTGTGAGGTCACCCAGGCCTTTCACTGTGGTAATACATGTGTAATGTGATGCACATTACCGGGAGAGAATATCTTCCAGCCAGAGGAGTTCACAGCATTAAAACAAGGTCAAGGTTGGTATCGTCAGTGTTGGGGAAGGGACTCTGAACATCCATTTAACTCAGTTACCAACAACTTTACGAGGCAGGAAGTTGAACGTCACTAAAGCTACCGTTGATGGAAATACAGCTTGTTACTTTGAAAAAACAAACAAACCAGGAAACTACTTTGTCCGACACACTAGGAGGGTTAGCGATAGCGTCTGGTCAGAGGGTTATGGGTGAGGCTAGGCTAAGTGTTATCACTAGGAGGGTTAGCGATAGCGTCTGGTCAGAGGGTTATGGGTGAGGCTAGGCTAAGTGTTATCACTAGGAGAGTTAGCGATAGCGTCTGGTCAGAGGGTTATGGGTGAGGCTAGGCTACGTGTTATCACTAGGAGGGTTAGCGATAGCGTCTGGTCAGAGGGTTATGGGTGAGGCTAGGCTAAGTGTTATCACTAGGAGGGTTAGCGATAGCGTCTGGTCAGAGGGTTATGGGTGAGGCTAGGCTAAGTGTTATCACTAGGAGAGTTAGCGATAGCGTCTGGTCAGAGGGTTATGGGTGAGGCTAGGCTACGTGTTATCACTAGGAGAGTTAGCGATAGCGTCTGGTCAGAGGGTTATGGGTGAGGCTAGGCTACGTGTTATCACTAGGAGGGTTAGCGATAGCGTCTGGTCAGAGGGTTATGGGTGAGGCTAGGCTAAGTGTTATCACTAGGAGGGTTAGCGATAGCGTCTGGTCAGAGGGTTATGGGTGAGGCTAGGCTACGTGTTATCACTAGGAGAGTTAGCGATAGCGTCTGGTCAGAGGGTTATGGGTGAGGCTAGGCTAAGTGTTATCACTAGGAGGGTTAGCGATAGCGTCTGGTCAGAGGGTTATGGGTGAGGCTAGGCTAAGTGTTATCACTAGGAGAGTTAGCGATAGCGTCTGGTCAGAGGGTTATGGGTGAGGCTAGGCTACGTGTTATCACTAGGAGGGTTAGCGATAGCGTCTGGTCAGAGGGTTATGGGTGAGGCTAGGCTAAGTGTTATCACTAGGAGAGTTAGCGATAGCGTCTGGTCAGAGGGTTATGGGTGAGGCTAGGCTAAGTGTTATCACTAGGAGGGTTAGCGATAGCGTCTGGTCAGAGGGTTATGGGTGAGGCTAGGCTAAGTGTTATCACTAGGAGGGTTAGCGATAGCGTCTGGTCAGAGGGTTATGGGTGAGGCTAGGCTAAGTGTTATCACTAGGAGGGTTAGCGATAGCGTCTGGTCAGAGGGTTATGGGTGAGGCTAGGCTAAGTGTTATCACTAGGAGAGTTAGCGATAGCGTCTGGTCAGAGGGTTATGGGTGAGGCTAGGCTACGTGTTATCACTAGGAGAGTTAGCGATAGCGTCTGGTCAGAGGGTTATGGGTGAGGCTAGGCTAAGTGTTATCACTAGGAGAGTTAGCGATAGCGTCTGGTCAGAGGGTTATGGGTGAGGCTAGGCTAAGTGTTATCACTAGGAGGGTTAGCGATAGCGTCTGGTCAGAGGGTTATGGGTGAGGCTAGGCTAAGTGTTATCACTAGGAGAGTTAGCGATAGCGTTGCAGTCAAACTGGACACGCTGCCCATGAGAACCAGATCCTCATCCACACTCCGAGCCATGGACTGATAGTTTTACTGTTGGTATTTGGAGAGTTTGAGGTTTGTTGACTGTGTGTGTTGGTTCATTTGTTGAAACTCACCAGCTCTGTGAGCAAGAACCTGTCCTCTGGAGAATGGAACTACAAACTCACCATGGCAGCCTTCTACGACGCCGAGTTCAGCCAGCCCCTCAACGACTCAGCAGCCGTCCGATTGGACCAGAAGCTCTACCTGTCCCTAAACACCACCGGATTGGACAGCAAGATCGTCATGGTGACTGACGCCTGCTGGGCCACGCCTGAAAGCTCCTCAAATGCTACTGTGCGCTGGGACATCATCAAGGAAGGGTGAGACACACACACACACACACACACACACACACACTGTCAGACACATAGATGGGTACACATTGGCTGCTCTGACACATGTGTCCTGTGTGTCCATGTCCCAGGTGTGCCAACCCTGCCGACAGCACGGTGAACATTCTGACCAACGGCGACTCCTCCGCCACCCGCTTCTCCTTCAGAATGTTCCAGTTCTCTGGCAAATCCTCGGACGTGTTCCTGCACTGCAACATCCACCTGTGTGTGCTGAAGAACGGGAACTGTGCCCCGGTAGGCCAGGAGCCATCACTCCTCACACACACACACACACACACAGACACAGTGTCCTCTCACTGACTGTCTCTCTCCCACAGACATGTTCCGGGGTGAAGAATAGAAGGAGACGGCGATCTCTGCAGCAGCACAGCCACAGCTTCATCACCATGGCGATAAGCGCCATCAATTAGGTAAGAGTGTGTTAGATAGCTGTTAAACACATCAGCTCACCGCATCATATGATACAGCAGTCTGCAGCTCTGTTACACATGCCCGTCTGAATCCTGGTTGTGTGTGTCGGTCCTCAGGTTGCCTTTGTGTTGAATGAAGTGACACGTTGTCATTCTGGAAGGTGTCCTGTCCAGGACTGTAGCCGCTTGACCTCTGACCCGGAGGCAGTTCTGGAGCCAGGATGTCCCTGACCTTCGCCTGACCCTGACCAAGAGCCGCGTCCTAATAGGGTAGAAGATGTGTGGTCCAATCCGCTCTCTGCTCCATCTAGTGGACAAACCTGTCTGTAAACTGCCTCATCTTTAATACACTGTTTAACAGACTGTGTTTACCATACTGTGTTTAGAAGACCGTGTTTACCCGACCACACTCTCTATCCGTTGTTAAAGGTAGACTCAGCGATATGACGTAACCTGTGAATATTGGCAGAGATCGTTGAAGCCTAAGGCAAGACAATTCCCTCGCCAGCCCGTTTGTCACATGGCCATCTGCCACTGCCGTGCTCGTGCACCAATGGAATCCATCATTAGTGAAACGTCCGTTGCTCGGATGAATCTGAAACATCGCTGAAGTCAACCAACGTCCCGCGGTGACGTCATATCGCTGAGTCTACCTTTAACTGAATCTTATATCGGTGTCTGGGATTTCTGAAGGGATGCTTTTCTGTGTCTGTGTTCTTTGTGTCGATCAATCAGGGTGGGAAATATGTATATGAACATGCAACGCAACAGTGGCCTTCATGTTTGCAGTGAAAGTTTGAGAGTATCGATTGGAAGATGAAGAAATGGATTGACTTTCAAAGAGTAGGAAGTAAAATGCAGAAGGAGACTTTGATTGGATGCTAACTGGTATTGAATGAAGGATGCTGTTATGATGTGAAGTTTATGATGATGGTATGAGGGTTGACAAGACATTATTATAATAATAGTAGCTGGTTTAATGTAAGCACTAATCTATCAATCATGGGGGCAGGCAAGTTAAATCCAAACTTGAATTTGCACATTGAATGTCTGAGAATACAAACTAAAATATGAAGGAATGTTTGGCATTGAAAGAATATGAACTAAGTAAGAATATTTGGTGTTTAAGAACATTTTAAATTAAGTTTGAGATGTCAAAAGAATGAGGTCACCCGGTAAAAAGGCATCATCAGGAAGAGAATACTATTCCATTGTTTGCTTCGGACAATGAAGATTTAGATTTAAGTAAAAAGGCAAGTGATTGAATGTTTTAATGATAATGCTTAAAAACCTACTGCTAAGAGTAATGGTCTGATATATATATATATATATATATATATATATATATATATGATAACTGTGTGTTATTCAGAACAGTAAAAGACCGTTCTGACTATATGTGTAACTTTAACCAACATGTGGAAGCCTGTTTGTGTTAAGGTTAGGGTTAGGTTAGGTTAAGGTTAGGTTAGGTTAGGTTAGGTTAGGTTAAGGTTAGGTTAGGTTAGGTTAGGTTAGGTTAGGTTAGGGTGGTGTTGTGGTGTTGTGTATCTGAGTTCCCTGAAGCACCCGGCCGGCCAGCAGGCCAAGTGGACCAGCTCAAACTCAAGTCATTTTCTCTTCTCTCTGTTGTCTGTAATAAAGGCTTTATAAAGGGAACTCCTGCTGTCATCTCCATTAATCAAAATGTACTACAGGTTTATTTTACAACAATATGACTTGTTGAACGGACTTTGCAGTTTGTAATTCCACCTGAGAAATAAAAGCTATTCTATTCTACGAGTTCAGGCATATGGGCAAACTACACATGAACGTTACTAACTAGCACAGGCTAACTACACATTCATGTTTCTACTAGCACAGGCTAACTACACATTAATGTTTCTACTAGCACAGGCTAACTACACATTAATGTTCCTACTAGCACAGGCTAACTACACATTCATGTTTCTACTAGCACAGGCTAACTACACATTCATGTTTCTACTAGCACAGGCTAACTACACATTCATGTTTCTACTAACACAGGCTAACTACATGTTTCTACTAGCACAGGCTAACTACACATTCATGTTTCTACTAACACAGGCTAACTAAATGTTTCTACTAGCACAGGCTAACTACATGTTTCTACTAGCACAGGCTAACTACATGTTTCTACTGGCACAGGCTAACTACATGTTTCTACTAGCACAGGCTAACTACATGTTTCTACTAGCACAGGCTAACTACATGTTTCTACTGGCACAGACTAACTACATGTTTCTACTAGCACATGCTAACTACATGTTTCTACTAGCACAGGCTAACTACATGTTTCTACTAGCACAGACTAACTACATGTTTCAACTGGCACAGGCTAACTACATGTTTCAACAAGCACAGGCTAACTACACATTAATGTTTCTACTAGCACAGGCTAACTACATGTTTCTACTAGCACATGCTAACTACATGTTTCTACCAGCACAGGCTAACTACATGTTTCTACTAGCACATGCTAACTACATGTTTCTACTAGCACAGACTAACTACATGTTTCCACTAGCACATGCTAACTACATGTTTCTACTAGCACATGCTAACTACATGTTTCTACTAGCACAGACTAACTACATGTTTCTATTAGCACAGGCTAACTACACATTAATGTTTCTACTAGCACAGGCTAACTACATGTTTCTACTAGCACAGGCTAACTACATGTTTCTGTTAGCAACAGTCAGTCACACTGCTACTGTATGAACTAGCTACTGTCGCTATTTCATATAGTGTATCATCGGGACTGTAGCTAGTTCATACAGTAGCAGTGTGATTGACTGTAGCTAGTTCATACAGTAGCATTGGGACTGTAGCTAGTTCATATAGTAGCAGTGTGATTGACTGTAGCTAGTTTATACAGTAGCAGTGTGATTGACTTTAGCTAGTTCATATAGTAGCAGTGTGATTGACTGTAGCTAGTTTATACAGTAGCAGTGTGATTGACTGTAGCTAGTTCATACGGTAGCAGAGTGATTGACTGTAGCTAGCTCATACAGTAGCAGTGTGAATGACTGTAGCTAGTTTATACAGTAGCAATGTGATTGACTGTAGCTAGTTCATACAGTAGCAGTGTGATTGACTGTAGCTAATTCTTACAGTAGCAGTGTGATTGACTGTAGCTAGTTCATACAGTAGCAGTGTGATTGACTGTAGCTAGTTCATACAGTAGCAGTGTGTTGACTGTAGCTATTTTATACAGTAGCAGTGTGATTGACTGTAGCTAGTTCTTACAGTAGCAGTGTGATTGACTGTAGCTAGTTCATACAGTAGCCGTGTGATTGACTGTAGCTAGTTCATACAGTAGCAGTGTGATTGACTGTAGCTAGTTCATACAGTAGCAGTGTGATTGACTGTAGCTAGTTCATAGGATGAGTGGCACATCCTCCACGACCACACCCTGCTCAACGTCCACCAACAGCACAGCCAAGGCCTCCACCTGGACCCCGTCAGTCCTCTCTACATAAGGACAATAATGACATAGAACCACTCAGCATGTGTTGCTAGAATACAAAACAGCATCGCACAAATCCAAAACGTACATGCCTTGCCAAAATGCACGGAGGTGGCTAGCAAGCTAGCTAGTTCAAGCTAAAGGTAACTCTTAGCAACGCCCTTAGACACTGTCAACGGGTTACTTAGCCACCTAGCATCTAACAATGCTATCATTGCTTCTAACTGGCAAAATAATCATTGTACACACAATTTGGGAGATATGTGTCTACTGTAAAATGTAATTAAATGTCACATACCCTCTTCGAAGTCGCTGTCGCTTTCCTCTTCACGATCGCGAACCTTGCTTCGCGAGTGCGTGGACTGGGGGCAGACGTTGCTACCACAGGTTGTTGGTCTTGTTTTCTTTTTTGCAGGGCTCCCGTTGGGAGGACAGCGACTTCGAAAGCGGGTATGTGATGTTTAATTACATTTTACAGCAGTAGACACATAGTCAACAAATGTGTCTTTATAATGGCATGACACTTTGTCAGTTGGTAGCAATGGTAGCATTGTTAGCTTTAGCTTGAACTAGCTAGCTTGCTAGTCACCTACATGCATTTTGGACTTGTGCTGTGTTGTTTCACAACAAATATTGAGTGGTTCAGAGAGAGTCTAACTATTGTTATTGCTCATACTTATTCTTCTTTTTCTTATCATTATTATTGACCGGTATACTCCTGCCAGAATCAATAGACCTATGTAGGCTTGGAGGTCTGCCCGATCCAATTCTCTCCACTTGTCCCCAAACACACGCCTCCCCTCCAAGTTTGTCATGTCCAGTAAAGTTTTCTCAATTGATTCTGGTAAAAAAACAATTGGAAACGTCCTCCTCTATCTCTGGTTCAATTTCCATCTCCTCTCCATCATCGAAGATATGGTCCAGAGCCTCTCTGACAGACAGTCGCCTTCTCAGTCGCTTGTACATTGTGTTCACAGAGTAAAATGAGAGCAAGGCACAAAGAAGGCTTTATATATGGGGTCTGTGAGAAGATATGAGACATTGTTTAGTCTGGAAGGTGTGGTTCCCGTGGGGGGATGGGATCATACAGTAAGCACAGAAAGAAAGGTTCCCATAACAAACACTAAATTGTTTAGTCTGGGAGGTGCAAAGAGAGAGGTTCTCATAACTAACACCAAATTGTTTGCTTTGAAGGTGTGAGAACCAACCGCCCTCTGTGTGTGTGTGTGTGTGAGAGAGTGAGAGTGAGAGTGAGAGTGAGAGTGAGTGTGAGTGTGAGAGTGAGAGTGAGAGTGAGAGTGAGAGTGTGTGTGTGTGTGTGTGTGTAACTGGGCAGATTCACCATATCTCCCTGCCTGGTCCTTGGCTGTAGGTGAACGGAACGAAGGTGAACGTGTCCACGACCATTGAGGTGGCCTCTGGCGTGTCTGTCAATAGTAGTGACAGGATGGTGGTCGTCCGTCTCAGCATGTACAACACCACCCTCGAGTACAACGGCGACACCCTGGCCATTTGGAAGGTCGGAGTTCGTCCGCTGGATGGCGTCTGTTCGCACGGTGCTTCCAGCGGGGACCCGGCGAAGTGGAAGAACAGCAACTACGGTTCAACAAGGTAAATGTTGTCAGGTTATGATGGAGTAGCAATCCAGGACACACACACACACACACACACACACACACACACACACACAGTCCTGAGTGATGTACTCACCCCCACTTCCAAGTGATATATCCTCGAACCCCGGGCCATGTTGCTCCTGTGTGTGTGTGTGTGTGTGTTGCTCCTCCACAGCTGTGCTGCCAACATAACAACTGACATGAGAGCCAACTGCACTGAGAAGGTCAACCAGCTGTGTGGCGTCATGGCCGATAGCAGCGGCCCCTTCGCCGCCTGCCATAACTCCACCCCCCCAGGGCCGTACGTGGAGGCCTGCGTGTTTGACCTGTGCCGCCACGGCCCGGTGGACCGCACCCTCTGCTCCTCCATGGAGGCCTACGCCATGGCCTGCCTGCTCTCTGACGGACAGACGGACAGCTGGACAAGTGGAGGACGCAGGCCAACTGTCGTAAGTCACATTCTCAATGTTTCCTCTCGATGCATCCATTCTGTTTGGGTCGCCTGTGTGTGTGTGTGTGTGTGTGTGTGTGTGTGCGGTAGGGTGTGTGTGTGTATGTGTGGTATGGGGTGTGTGTGTGTGTGTGTGTGTGTGCGGTAGGGGGTGTGTGATTTCTAATGTTACTCTGTCTGCTTATCAAACCCTTCTCTCTCTCTCTCCTCCTCCTCCTCCTCCTTCTCCCCTCCTCCTCCCCTCCACCTCCTCCTTCCCCCTCCCCTCCACCTCCTCCTCCCCCTCCTTACCTCCACCTCCCCCCCTCCCCTCCACCTCCTCCTCCTCCCCTCCTCCTCCTCCACCTCCCCCTCCTCCTCCTCCCCTCCTCCTCCTCCCCCTCCCTCAGCATCCAGAGACCCCTGCCTGGACATGGACTGTGCTGACCATGAGTTCTGTGGGGAGAGGAACGGTGAATCTGTCTGCCTCTGTCGCCGTAGTTACCTGGACTCTGTCAAGGAGAGGGGTCCTTTTGGTATGTGCATGATCCCAAACCCTGTGTGACCACTCTACTAAATGTGTTTGAACAGTGTGTGTGTGTGTGTGTGTTTTCTTGATTACCTGTATGTGTATATGTGTGTGTGTGTGTTTTCTTCATTAACCTCTCTCTGTGTATGTGTGTGTGTGTGTGTGTGTGTGTGTGTGTGTGTGTGTGTGTGTGTGTGTGTGTGCACGCCTCTCTTTAAAGATCCTTTAACAAGCTGCAGTGGGAGTTCTGCCAGCTTGTCTCTGGAACGCTGTCGTCTGGTTGAGGCAGACTTTGATTACAAGACTCTGCACCTCAACGACCCAAGCTGCATCGGGGTGTTAGAGAAGGGCGTTGTGGTGTACCGCTTCGACAACCACAACCACAGCTGCGGCACTCTGCTCACGGTACCAAAACACACATCAAACATCTATAGATGACCCAGCAAGGCTGGGGTTCTAACCAGGCTGGGGTTCTAACCAGGGGTTCTGGCCAGGCTGGGTTTCTAACCAGGCTGGGGTTCTAACCAGGGCTTCTAGCCAGGCTGGGGTTCTAGCCAGGCTGGGGTTCTAGCCAGGTTGGGGTTCTAGCCAGGCTGGGGTTCGAGCCAGGCTGGGGTTCTAACCAGGCTGGGGGTCAGTGAGTGAAGCCCCTCTCTCCCCTCTCCACAGTCCAACAACACTCACATCATCTACAAGAACTCCGTCCAGAGGAACTACAACTCCTCCATGGCCATCCACCGCATGGACGAGACCAACCTGGACTTCTCTTGCGCCTACACCAAGGACACCTCCCAATCTATGGCCCTGGGCATCAAGGTCAAAGACAGGTGTGTGTATGTGTGTGTGTGTGTGTGTGTGTGTGTGTGTGTGTGTGTGTGTGTGTGAGGTCACCCAGGCCTTTCACTGTGGTAATACATGTGTAATGTGATGCACATTACCGGGAGAGAATACCTTCCAGCCAGAGGAGTTCACAGCGTTAAAACAAGGTCAAGGTTGGTATCGTCAGTGTTGGGGAAGCGACTCTGAACATCCATTTAACTCAGTTACCAACAACTTTACGAGGCAGGAAGTTGAACGTCACTAAAGCTACCGTTGATGGAAATACAGCTTGTTACTTTGAAAAAACAAACAAACCAGGAAACTACTTCGTCCGACACACTAGGAGGGTTAGCGATAGCGTCTGGTCAGAGGGTTATGGGTGAGGCTAGGCTAAGTGTTATCACTAGGAGAGTTAGCGATAGCGTCTGGTCAGAGGGTTATGGGTGAGGCTAGGCTAAGTGTTATCACTAGGAGAGTTAGCGATAGCGTCTGGTCAGAGGCTTATGGGTGAGGCTAGGCTAAGTGTTATCACTAGGAGAGTTAGCGATAGCGTCTGGTCAGAAGGTTATGGGTGAGGCTAGGCTAAGTGTTATCACTAGGAGGGTTAGCGATAGCGTCTGGTCAGAGGGTTATGGGTGAGGCTAGGCTAAGTGTTATCACTAGGAGGGTTAGCGATAGCGTCTGGTCAGAGGGTTATGGGTGAGGCTAGGCTAAGTGTTATCACTAGGAGGGTTAGCGATAGCGTCTGGTCAGAGGGTTATGGGTGAGGCTAGGCTACGTGTTATCACTAGGAGGGTTAGCGATAGCGTCTGGTCAGAGGGTTATGGGTGAGGCTAGGCTAAGTGTTATCACTAGGAGAGTTAGCGATAGCGTCTGGTCAGAGGGTTATGGGTGAGGCTAGGCTAAGTGTTATCACTAGGAGGGTTAGCGATAGCGTCTGGTCAGAGGGTTATGGGTGAGGCTAGGCTACGTGTTATCACTAGGAGAGTTAGCGATAGTGTTGCAGTCAAACTGGACACGCTGCCCATGAGAACCAGATCCTCATCCACACTCCGAGCCATGGACTGATAGTTTTACTGTTGGTATTTGGAGAGTTTGAGGTTTGTTGACTGTGTGTGTTGGTTCATTTGTTGAAACTCACCAGCTCTGTGAGCAAGAACCTGTCCTCTGGAGAATGGAACTACAAACTCACCATGGCAGCCTTCTACGACGCCGAGTTCAGCCAGCCCCTCAACGACTCAGCAGCCGTCCGATTGGACCAGAAGCTCTACCTGTCCCTAAACACCACCGGATTGGACAGCAAGATCGTCATGGTGACTGACGCCTGCTGGGCCACGCCTGAAAGCTCCTCAAATGCTACTGTGCGCTGGGACATCATCAAGGAAGGGTGAGACACACACACACACACACACACACACACACACTGTCAGACACATAGATGGGTACACATTGGCTGCTCTGACACATGTGTCCTGTGTGTCCATGTCCCAGGTGTGCCAACCCTGCCGACAGCACGGTGAACATTCTGACCAACGGTGACTCCTCCGCCACCCGCTTCTCCTTCAGAATGTTCCAGTTCTCTGGCAAATCCTCGGACGTGTTCCTGCACTGCAACATCCACCTGTGTGTGCTGAAGAACGGGAACTGTGCCCCGGTAGGCCAGGAGCCATCACTCCTCACACACACACACACACACACACAGACACAGTGTCCTCTCACTGACTGTCTCTCTCCCACAGACATGTTCCGGGGTGAAGAATAGAAGGAGACGGCGATCTCTGCAGCAGCACAGCCACAGCTTCATCACCATGGCGATGAGCGCCATCAATTAGGTAAGAGTGTGTTAGATAGCTGTTAAACACATCAGCTCACCGCATCATATGATACAGCAGTCTGCAGCTCTGTTACACATGCCCGTCTGAATCCTGGTTGTGTGTGTCGGTCCTCAGGTTGCCTTTGTGTTGAATGAAGTGACACGTTGTCATTCTGGAAGGTGTCCTGTCCAGGACTGTAGCCGCTTGACCTCTGACCCGGAGGCAGTTCTGGAGCCAGGATGTCCCTGACCTTCGCCTGACCCTGACCAAGAGCCGCGTCCTAATAGGGTAGAAGATGTGTGCTCCAATCCGCTCTCTGCTCCATCTAGTGGACAAACCTGTCTGTAAACTGCCTCATCTTTAATACACTGTTTAACAGACTGTGTTTACCATACTGTGTTTAGAAGACCGTGTTTACCCGACCACACTCTCTATCCGTTGTTAAAGGTAGACTCAGCGATATGACGTAACCTGTGAATATTGGCAGAGATCGTTGAAGCCTAAGGCAAGACAATTCCCTCGCCAGCCCGTTTGTCACATGGCCATCTGCCACTGTCGTGCTCGTGCACCAATGGAATCCATCATTAGTGAAACGTCCGTCGCTCGGATGAATCTGAAACATCGCTGAAGTCAACCAACGTCCCGCGGTGACGTCATATCGCTGAGTCTACCTTTAACTGAATCTTATATCGGTGTCTGGGATTTCTGAAGGGATGCTTTTCTGTGTCTGTGTTCTTTGTGTCGATCAATCAGGGTGGGAAATATGTATATGAACATGCAACGCAACAGTGGCCTTCATGTTTGCAGTGAAAGTTTGAGAGTATCGATTGGAAGATGAAGAAATGGATTGACTTTCAAAGAGTAGGAAGTAAAATGCAGAAGGAGACTTTGATTGGATGCTAACTGGTATTGAATGAAGGTTGCTGTTATGATGTGAAGTTTATGATGATGGTATGAGGGTTGACAAGACATTATTATAATAATAGTAGCTGGTTTAATGTAAGCACTAATCTATCAATCATGGGGGCAGGCAAGTTAAATCCAAACTTGAATTTGCACATTGAATGTCTGAGAATACAAACTAAAATATGAAGGAATGTTTGGCATTGAAAGAATATGAACTAAGTAAGAATATTTGGTGTTTAAGAACATTTTAAATTAAGTTTGAGATGTCAAAAGAATGAGGTCACCCGGTAAAAAGGCATCATCAGGAAGAGAATACTATTCCATTGTTTGCTTCGGACAATGAAGATTTAGATTTAAGTAAAAAGGCAAGTGATTGAATGTTTTAATGATAATGCTTAAAAACCTACTGCTAAGAGTAATAGTCTGATATATATATATATATATATATATATATATATATGATAACTGTGTGTTAATCAGTAATTCAGAACAGTAAAAGACTGTTCTGACTATATGTGTAACTTTAACAAACATGTGGAAGCCTGTTTGTGTTAAGGTTAGGTTAGGTTAGGTTAAGGTTAGGTTAAGGTTAGGTTAGGTTAGGTTAGGTTAGGTTAAGGTTAGGTTAGGTTAGGTTAGGTTAGGTTAGGTTAGGTTAGGGTGGTGTTGTGGTGTTGTATATCTGAGTTCCCTGAAGCACCCGGCCGGCCAGCAGGCCAAGTGGACCAGCTCAAACTCAAGTCATTTTCTCTTCTCTCTGTTGTCTGTAATAAAGGCTTTATAAAGGGAACTCCTGCTTTCATCTCCATTAATCAAAATGTACTACAGGTTTATTTTACAACAATATGACTTGTTGAACGGACTTTGCAGCAAGGATAGACGTTTGTAATTCCACCTGAGAAAAAAAAAGCTATTCTATTCTACGAGTTCAGGCATATGGGCAAACTACACATGAACGTTACTAACTAGCACAGGCTAACTACACATTAATGTTTCTACTAGCACAGGCTAACTACACATTCATGTTTCTACTAGCACAGGCTAACTACATGTTTCTACTAGCACAGGCTAAGTACACATGAACTAGCCTAGTCCTGGACTAAATCACACATACATAGGGTTAGGTTAGATATATATATAAACATACGGTTAGGGGTTAGGTTTAATGAAAATCATTTGTTGTACTGTTGCTTCTACTCAATCCATGCATCAGAAGCTGATAATCCATGTCTTCTACCAACCGTAACCCCATCAGTCACGACATAGATCAGGAGAGACCAGGATGGAGGTCATGGTTAGACTGCAGGAGAGAAAGAAGGAGGCCTGGGCTGTCCTGAATGAGAGGATGGAGCTACAGTCTAACCCAGGGGTGGGCAAACTTTTTGGCTCAGGGGCCACATTGACTTTTAAAATTTGACAGACGGGCCGGGCCAGCACCAGATGCATACATATCAAACATAAAACATATATCAAAAATGATAAACATATCAAACATAAACATAAAAAATACAGGGTTAATACTTACATTTACTTTTAGCGGGAACAGTGTTGTTGATCACCCTTTTTGACCAGTGCATCGAAGTCTGGTGTTAGTTTTGTTGTGGCAATTCTCAGAACAGATCTGAGGTGTTCATCACTCAACTGGGATCTGTGGGGTGCTTTGTTGGTGTTCATCACGCTAAAAGTCTGTTCACGCACATACGTAGAGCCAAACAACATCCTCTGTGCCATCTTTTGGATGTTTGGAAATTTGGCTGCGCTTAATGAAGCATAAAACTCATCCAGTTTAAGAGAGTTGAACTTCTCCTTTAAGACGGTGTCACATTGGAGATCAATCAGTTCCAACTGCAACTCCTGTGGCGCCGTTTCACTCATACTTTCCCCAAACTTAACCAGCGGACATTAGAGTGGTAAAGCAAGTCCTGGTGATCAGCGTCAGTTTCTTCAAGAAACATAATAAACTGACGATGCTGAAGTCCCCTCGCTCGAATAAAGTTAACAAGTTTTACAACTGGCTACACTACGTGGTCAAGCTGCAATACGGATTTACACAGTGCTTCCTGGTGGATTATGCAGTGTAGGAAAATTACCCTCTCCTGGATTCTTTTGAGCAGCCCGACGTTTTTTCCAGTCAGATTTGGCGATCCATCTGTGGTAACGTTGGCGAGTGTACTCCAAGGTAGCTTGTGCCTCTTGATGACCCCCAACACGCTGTCATACAAGTCCTCTTTCCGCGTTTTCCCCCTCAGGGATTCCATGGCCAAAAACTCCTCCGTTATCTCAAAATTGTCATTAATCCCTCTGATAAAAATGACAAGCTGAGCGGTGTCCTTTATGTCATTACTTTCGTCCAGTGCCAAGGAATATAATGTAAATGACTCCGCTTTTTTGTTTAGCTTGCTAGCTAAGTCTTCGTCAATTAGCTCAACACGGCGAGTCACTGTCATGCGTGATAAGCTCATTTTTTCAAATTTGTTCTTGCTCTCAGGACACAAGATACCTGCTGTCTCTACCATGCACTCTTTGAGAAACTCCCCTTCTGAGAAAGGCTTGCTGGTCTTTGCTAATTTGAATGCCAGCAAATAACTTGCCTTCGTGCTTGATTCTTGAATGGCAGTTTGTCGGATAAAGGTGTTTTGCTGAGCCTGCAAACTAGCTGCCAACCTCAAAGCGGTAGCTGTCCGTTCTTGCGTTGACTGGTTGTTAGCGTAATTAGCATGTTTGGTGGAAAAGTGACGGCTGATGTTGTATTCCTTTAAAACCGCAACGGTTTCTTGGCAAATAAGACATACAGCCTTTGACCGGACTTAAATGAAAAAGTATTTAGTTTCCCATTCCTTATTAAACACTCTGCACTCACTGTCGACTTTTCTTTTCTTTGGCCCACTCATTGTTGCAGATGGGTTCAGAACAGTAGCAGAGTAATAACAGAGAGTAGCCCGGGCTCCGCAAAATCAACTCAATGTATGACTGCCCCTTAGTGCGCTACCTGGTGGAATGCCAGGCATTACAGGACAAGGTCAAATGAATGCAGTTCAGTAATTTAATTAATATTCAACCCTCAAATCTGTACCAATCTTCGGCGGGCCGTATTAAAAAGACAAACGGGCCGGATGTGGCCCGCGGGCCGTAGTTTGCCCACCCCTGGTCTAACCCTAAACCATGGATGAGACGTCTCTCTGTCAGATATATGGTGAAGTCCTTGTTAACAGCCTTAGATGGGATCATCTCAACTGTTCAAAGAAAAAGGAAATAATGATCATGAAAAACTCTCTGCCACTATTGACATTTAACAGCAGCGCCCTCTGCTGGCAATTAATTCCTCTAGAGCAGGGGTGCCCAACCTTTTTTGACCCAAGATCTACTTTTCAAGTCGCCAACCTCCCGAGATCTACCAGTCCAGTGTCAACATCGCAAACCCACACACATCGTTTCCAGCCTGCAGTAACTAACCTCACAACACTTTTTCTTGTTGTCACACAACCACTAGACATCACATCACAAACCCTCCCTCTCTCAAACACACACACAGACAAATTCCTCTCACACAGTTGCCAGTTTGCATAGTGTGCTGTAGCACAAACCCGCTCTCTCTCTCACACACACACACACACACACGCCAATCTGCATGATGAGCAATAGCCATAACTGACCTTAATATGAACCAAACAGAAAAATAAACCAGATACAAAACAGGTAGATCTCTGTGTTACGACTCCAGATGAAAACTCGTCTACGTCTAGGGGCGGTAGAGGAGTCGCAACAAAAAGGTAGTACATCAGACTTATTGTAGGAATTAAACAACCACAAACCACAATTCAACTATGTACAGTTATTTGTTTCCTCAGGGAAAACACAACACAAGACACACGCCAAGGAGAAAAGGGAACTTTTTTTGAGCGGTGCCAAAGCAAAGAAATCATAAACAAAAGTGATGTCCTAAACTAGTGCAATAGTAAGCTATACTATCAGGGCTATGCTAAAGTGCTATCCTACACTAGACTAGAACATACATGGGGCGGCACCCACTCCTAACCTGGTGAATTGGAACAGAGGTGAGCCTACGTGTTGGAAATGTAAACCCATGGGTCTCTTACCTATTCACCTTACCCCTATGGCGTACAGTTAACAGACAGACAAATTATGAGAAAAACAATAAGTAAACAATGACGTAAATATAACAAAAGAAAACTAGATGTAAACAAGTACGTCGGAGGTTTCGATCAACCAGGCAACAGTGAGTCGACAGCAAACACAAGACTACGGTGAAAATGGGTTGACTCCCGAGGGGAAGTCCAGCGGACATTTAAAGGACACGGACAGCCCTCTGATTGGTCAGGAACAGTGATGACTGATGGGGACGAATGGCCAATTGCTGACGGACACCTGAATGTAGAGTGACAGGGTAAGGGAAAAACAGAAGGAAACACAAAACACAACAAGGAAACGCACATGTAGGAGTGGGAACGTAACACTCTGAGTTTGAAAAAAGGAAATCACTTCCTACCTTAGTGGGAGACCTGACACTGGGAGGAGGAGGCTAGCTTCTCGTAGTCAGGAGTGTAGGAGCTGGTTGCAAGGCGTGTGTGCTCAGCATCATTCTCCTCCAAGTGAGCACGGAAAAGCCTTCTCTGCAGACTCCTGGCCCGAACTGAACACACAATCTTCATTGCAATATCCATCACTTCTTTCATATTTGAAATCTTTCCACACAACGCTTGCTGGTGAATTATACAATGATAATTCAGGATATCTGGGAAAGATTCACTTTCTTTGCAATGAACCCACTGGTGCGGCCCATCATAGCAGGCGCCCCATCAGTTGTGATGGAGATCATCTTGAAGAGCGGCAGTTTTGTCTCGCTAACAAATCCCATGAAAGCATTAAACATATCCTCACCTCTGGTGTGTCCTTTTAATGGCAAAATGGTGAGTAGCTCTTCCTTGGCGCTCATGTCTTCAAAAACCATCCTGATGAAAACACACAATTGTGCCACATCCACCATATCAGTCGACTCGTCAAATTGGAGGGAAAAGCACTCACGCGTCAATATCCTTCCTCAGTTGCTCCTCCACATCCACAGCCATTCCCTCACATCGCCTTGTAGTCGTATTGCGGGAGAGTTGCACTTCTTTAATGGCCTTCACGATCTCGGTTTTATTTTTAAAGTCGTCAAAAAGGCTATCCGCTGCCTCGAGAAAGGCTTCCTTCACAATATCGCTGTCTTTGAATGGCTTCTTGTGTTTAGCAAGGACGTGACTGACGCGATAGGAAGCAATAGTTGCGGCCTTACCCTGGGTCTTCGGTTTGGTGAAGATTGACTGCCGTGCTGCAAGCTGTGCTTTCAAATCCTGCACTTTTGTGGCGCGTAAAGGCGTTTTTGCAGGGAAATCCCTCTCGTAGCTCCCGGGTACCGTTTTAAAATGCCGCTCCAGATTCCCTTTCTTTGCCAACGCCACTGTTGCATTGCAGATCAAACAAACAGGCTTTGAATGAGAATAAACACAAAAATAATCTTCCTCCCATTCAGGGTGAAAATGGTAGGTCTTGGCTCGTTTCCCCTCAGACATGTTAAAGTTTAGGAGTGCGTAACCGCTCTGATCGCTAGCTGCTAGCTACTGTTGACAGCTGTCAACTTACTATCATGCATGTCTCGCGCTACAGTAGGTTAAACGTGACCTACTTTTTTTTTTTTTGTGGACGTGTTTAAGAGACTGATAGGGTGCGCAGGCAAGGACTCATGATAGGCTGTAGTGTACATTTAATACAAAATATAACACACACACACACACACACACAAAACAAAACATATCCAACGACGCATAACTACAACAAAACAAAACAGTTTACAGTTACACATAAAAAAACCTTTTTTTTTTCATTTTTTCCTACACCCCTCGTGATCGACTTGGGATCAGGCCGGGGTCTACCAGTAGACCGCGATCGACTGGTTGGGCACTCCTGCTCTAGAGCAGCGGTCCTCAACCTTTTTTGCACCACGGACCAGTTTCATGCAAGACAATTTTTCCACGGACCGGGGGGGAAAGAATCACGCGCATAACAAAACACAATAAAGTGCATATTATATAATTTAATTATTCATTTAATTATTACATTTATAATGTAAAAGTGACTCAACTCACCATAATACAGAATCAGTGGGAGCACTGAGCTTGTTTCCCTGCAACGAGACGGTCCCATCTAGGGGTGATGGGAGACAGTGACACCCGAAGTGTCCTTACCGGCAGGCATGATCAACTCTTCACCAATAGTGAAGGGCTTCTTAGCCTTGGCAATGCGGTTAGCCACTAAGAATGATGCTCTCAGTGCAGACACATTTGATGATGTGGTGGCCTTCAATAATTGCTTCTGTCCTTCGTGTTCACGTTTTTTTCTTTAAAAAAAACACCAAAGACTTGTCTTTTAATGCAGGGTGCTTGGTCTCTACGTGGCGAAGCAGTTTTGAAGGCTTCATGGCCTCGTTGGATAGCCGGTCGCCACATATTATACAGAGCGGGCTTGGGGCATGTCAATCACCTGTTGCGATGAACCCGTAATTTAAGTAGGACTCTTAGGTATTTTCTTTTAAATGCAGCTTTCTTTTTTTTTGGCAGTCTAGGAGTCTTCTGCTGTCTCATCATAGAGTCTTTCCCCCTTTTCAAAGAATCTCTCCAGCAATGTTTGTTTTTTACTCATTTTTGCTGGGTTAGCTTGTGGGCTTCATTTATCGGTGCATGGAAAAAAAACTGCGACTGAGAAGTGTGGAAAAGTGGCACAGATGGAAGTGGTCATTTTTCAAACACCCTGCAGACTGCGATAGTCAATAAAATGGAAATAAAATACAAATTAAAATGTTTTTATTCTTTCTGTGCGGCCCGGTACCAAATGATCCACGGCCGAAACTGGTCCGCGGCCCGGTAATTGGGGACTCCTGCTCTAGATTACTGCAAGGAGACAGAGAACGTCCCAGGGTTCGGGTTAGGGTTGGGGTTATGATTAGGGTTTGGGTCAGGTTCAGGGTCAGGGTTAGAGTTAGAGTTAGGGTTAGAGTTTGGGTCAGGGTCAGGGTCAGGGTTAGAGTTAGAGTTAGGGTTAGAGTCAGGGTCAGGGTCAGGGTTAGAGTTAGAGTTAGGGTCAGGGTCAGGGTTAGGGTTAGAGTCAGGGTCAGGGTTAAGATTCAAGATTCAAGATTCAAAGTGTTTATTATCATATGCACAGTAGAAAACATGTTTCCCTGTACAATGAAATTCTTGCTTTGCTGTCCGCAGAATGCCAACCAATGTAAAATATACAATACTAAAGAATATACAATATATACTAAACAAATGTACAAGACAGCAAAATTTAAGGCATAAAATAAAATAGCAGCAATAATAATAATAAAACAGTGCAAATGTAGCAGTGCAATTATGCAAACTGGAAAATTCAGTTATTTGAGGTAGTAAGGTTATATTAATCTCCTATGGGTTGTTTAGGAGCCTGATGGCAGTGGGAAAGAAGGAGTTCTTCAGTCTGGTGGTCCTGCATTTAACACTTCTGTACCTCCGGCCTGAGGGTAGAAGTGTGAACAGTCCGTGCTGGGGGTGGGTGGGGTCCTTGAGGATGGAGGCGGCTCTCCTGTGGACTCTGCGGTGGTAGATGCTCTGCAGAGAGGGCAGTGGAGTCCTGGTGATTTTCTCAGCGTCTCCTAGGCCTGTCTGCACATTTGGGTTGTCATGACGTTGCTAAGGGAAGTGTTAACACTGGAAAGAAAACGTCCCCTTTGGTTCCCACTAATGTTCTATTACACTAATGTTCTATTATACTAACGTTCTATTATACTAATGTTCTATTACACTAATGTTCTATTATACTAACGTTCTATTACACTAATGTTCTATTACACTAATGTTCTATTACACTGTTCTATTACACTAATGTTCTATTACACTAATGTTCTATTATACTAACGTTCTATTACACTAATGTTCTATTACACTGTTCTATTAAACTAATGTTCTGTTACACTAATGTTCTATTACACTAATGTTCTATTACACTGTTCTATTAAACTAATGTTCTTTTACACTAATGTTCTATTACCCCTGGATACGATCTAGTGTGCCTAGAAACGAAACTCACTAACTTACCATGTTGTCAAACATGTTGGCACCGAACAGTCCCATAGAAATACATTCCTAACCCTAACAGTCCCATAGAAATACATTCCTAACCCTAACAGTTCCATAGAAATACATTCCTAACCCTAACAGTCCCATAGAAATACATTCCTAACCCTAACATTCCCATAGAAATACATTCCTAACCCTAACAGTCCCATAGAAATACATTCCTAACCCTAACAGTTCCATAGAAATACATTCCTAACCCTAACAGTCCCATAGAAATACATTCCTAACCCTAACATTCCCATAGAAATACATTCCTAACCCTAACAGTTCCATAGAAATACATTCCTAACCCTAACAGTCCCATAGAAATACATTCCTAACCCTAACAGTCCCATAGAAATACATTCCTAACCCTAACAGTCCCATAGAAATACATTCCTATCCCTAACAGTCCCATAGAAATACATTGGAACATTTAAAAATGCATTTTGTTTTTACGCTGCTGAAACAATCCGGAGTGCCAGATGTGTGAAAGGTTCAACCACTGAAGAGGAAATCTTCTCACATGGTTCTGCTTTCCTCCATTGGCCTCATGTGTTGTGCTGTCGACAGTCGACCAACAGATGGCGCCATGCAGCGTGTTTCTGCTCTCTGTCAGTCGCTGGAAAACTGATGGAACAGATTTAATCCACCATCAACTCCATAAGCATTACATACATGACATCACATTACATACATGTGACTTAGCTACTAACCGTAGCTAAGTCTTTCAACTTAACCAAGGTGTCGTCCGCGCTACGCTAACCAAGGCTACACGATGCTATGCTAAGGCTACACTACACTATGCTAGCCTCGACTACACCAGACTATGCTATGCTACGCTACGCTACCCGGGTGGCGTGGACCGGGTAGCCCTTGGCCTTGATGATGCCGCAGCTCTTGACGATGATGGCGTAGCGCAGGACCCAGCGGAGGCGCCACGCCACGCCGACGCCGCGTCACAGCGGTCGCGGTCGGGGTCGCCGTGGGACGCCGTTGCTAACGCCGCGCTCTCACGGAGCGCCTCCTGGAAGCCCGCCGACGTGATGAGCTCTGGAAGACGACAGAGAGACAGACAGGTTAGAGAAAGACAGGTTAGGGGGAGAGAGACAGGTCAAAGACAGACAGACAGCTCAGAGGGAGAGGGGGGAGGGAGAGAGAGAGAGACAGGTTAGAGGGGAGACAGACATGTCAAAGACAGACAGATAGACAGACGGGTCAGAGAGAGAGAGACAGCGCCTCCTGGAAGCCCGCCGCCGAGATAAGCTCTGGAAGGAGAGAGAGAGAGAGAGAGAGACATGTAACACTTACCTCGAGTTGTAGATAAGTATGCTATGTTAGGACCAGTGACTAGGCTCGTAGGGAGCAGTAGTAGTTAAAACAGTAATAATAGCAAAATAATAATCAGACACACCACAGACCATCAAGTAAGTTTTAAATGCCGGCTTGTTTATACACATTTGTAGAAAAAGTTAGAAGTAGAAAATTGGTACCATAAGACAGTTTACATTACACATACATACATTGAATACTGAAAACAATTGCATCTAAATGCAAATGGGTCAATAATAAACCTCTTCTTTAAGGAATATCAAGAAAAACAAAGTCTCTCAGTTCAAGAAAATATTTCTAAAGTGAAGTCTCGGTTAAAGTTTCTTTTAAAGTTCTATTTGATTTCTAATTTCAATAGTTAACTATTTTAAGTTCAATGGCTATCTTACTTTTCCATAAGATTATTCTATCTAAGTATCATTAAGATCTTTTAAATCTTCATTAAATCAATATTTTCACTAGGCCTATTTAGAATCAAGTATCAAGTATTAATCTCCTATTTTAGCAATATAAACCAGTGAGCTACTATGTTTAGCGAGTTCAGAAACAAAATCAAAATCAGTTTGGCATTAGCATGAAACCAGTAGGATAACAATAATACCATCAAACATCAATTAAAACATTCACCATTCAACATTAACATCAAGGCTATGAACGTATAGTGAATAACTATCAAGTATCAAGTTAAATGCTAATCAATCTTTTCAGGCAACAATGCAATTCAATCATAGACCGTATGCAACGGTCAACGAATTCAACCTTGCTAGCAACCAGGCGAAACAGTCCAGCGAATGCCACGTGCGAACTTAGTTTTCATTGAGTCCACGCTTACCGCAAATTAAAGTCCAAACGAATCCTCTTGCAACGAAATAACGAAGGCTTTACACAGTCCTACCGCAAATCCGATGAAAGAGTCCTTGTTCTTCTCCAGAATGTAGATGAATCTTGTGGATGCAACGTGATGATGATCCGATGGTTCTTCTCAAAAATGTAGGAGGCTCGCCAGCGGGAGCGTGGCTCCGGATAATACACGGTTTTACTCTCTTATATAATGTCTAAATAAACCACAGTCTACCTTTGCAGACAGAATACAACATAAAACACTTTCAAATCAAAGAAAATAAACGTTTTCACTCGGTTTTGCTGTTATTTTGCTCACTGGTTAGTTCCACTAGCTTTCGCTCAACTTGCTTCGTCTCTGACTAGCATTCTCAATGAAAAAGGAAGTTGCAACCAGCCATTCTGATTGGCTGACTAGTTTAAGTGACAAAACTTCCTGTAAAAATCAATATTGAAACGAATTATTTTTAATCCTATTTATTAGACTAAATCATGGACTTTTATTTCTAATGTCAGAATATTTATTCAGAAATATTTTTACTGTTATTTATTCAAGTATCTGTTTATGGCTATTTTAACCTAGGTTACAGACAGGTTAGAGGGAGAGACAGACATGGAAAGAGAGGGAGAGAGAGAGAGACAGGTTAGAGGGAGAGACAGACATGGAAAGAGAGGGAGGGAGAGAGAGAGACAGGTCAGAGAGAGACAGACAGCTCAGATGAAGAGGGAGGTTAGGTTAGAGGGGGGACAGACAGGTCAGAGAGAGACAGACAGGTCAGGGACAGAGAGAGAGAAAGAGAGACAGACAGACAGACACCCCCAGACAAATTGATCACAGACAGACAGATCACAGACAGACACCCACCTTTGGGGTCGTTGTGGGTCAGTAGCTGGACCCCCGCCTGCTTGGCATATGCCGTCAGATCGGGGGGCATCACACAACAGGACGCCAGGTTGACCTGGTTGCTGATGGGCTTCACCTTGGATACGGAAGAGAGAGAGACAGGTCAGGGAGAGACAGACAGGTCATGGACAGAGAGACATACAGGCCATCAGATCGGGGGGCATCACACAACAGGACGCCAGGTTGACCTGATTACTGGTGGTCTTCACCTTGGATTCGGGGGAGAGAGAGAGAGAGAGAGAGACAGGTCAGGGACAGACAGACAGGTCAGGGACAGAGAGAGAGAGACAGACAGACAGACACTGTTAACTGCTTGGTTGGGACAGAGAGAGAGAGACAGGACAGGGACAGAGAGAAAGAGAGAGAGAGAAAGAGAGACAGACAGTTGGCGTACGCACTCAGTTTGACCTGGTTACTGGTGGGGTTTCACCTTGGACATGGAGAGAGAGACAGACAGGTCAGGGAGAGACAGATACCCCCAGCACAGGACAGACAGACAGACAGTTCAGAGACAGAGACAGACACCCACCTGGTCCCAGTCGTACAACTCCTCCAGGAGGCCCTTGTCCAGGACAGACAGACAGGTCAGGGATAGAGCGAGAGAGAGAGAGAGACAGACAGACAGACAGACACACACACCGTCCAGGACAAACAGACAGGCCAGAGAAAGACAGACAGACACCCACCTGGGCCCAGTTGTGCAGCTCCTCCAGGAGGCCCTTGTCCAGGTCCGACGTCCCGATGGCGACCACCTTCCCGGACGCCACCAGCGTTTCCAAGAAAACCCATGCCGGCTGCAGGTCCGAGAGGGTCTGGGGGGCGTGGTCGGCCCCCGGGGGGGGGGGGGGGGCGGGCGCCAGGATGACCGAGTCGAGTTGGGAGAGGGCGAGAGTGAGACAGGCTGTTGGGGGGGAGGGAGACAGGTTAGGGAGAGAAAGACAGGTTAGAGGTCCGAGAGGGTCTGGGTGTGGGGGGGGGGGGGATGTTGTCCTCCTGGTCGACAGGGCGAGGGTGAGACAGGCTGTGGAGGGGAGAGACAAACAGGTAAAGATAGAGACAGACAGGCAGACAGCCAGCCAGCCAGCCAAACAAACAGACAGACAAGCAGACAGCCAAACAGGCAGACAGACAGACAAACAGGCAGGACTCACCCATGTCGACAGCCTGCCTGATGGACGACTGGTCCGACTCGCACAGGAACAGCTTGACTGCAACGACAACGTTAGCGTGGGTTAGCCTAGGTTAGCCTGTGTTAGCATGTGCTGGTGTCATTTGTTAGCCTGTGTTAACGTGTGGTCGCGTCGTGTGTAATCATGGGCTGGTATCGTTTGTTAGCCCTGGGTTAGCGTGTGTTATCGTGGTGCGTGTGAGCCGGTGTTAGCATGCACTAGCATTTATTAGCATGTGTTATCGTGGTGTGTGTTAGCGTGCGTGAGCCTGCGTGAGCCTGTCTTAGCCTGCGTTAACCTGTCTTACCCTGCATTAGCGTAGCGTTAGCCTGCGTTAGCTTGTCGTAGCGTACCAGACACCTTCAGCTCCTCCCTCTCCTCCGGTGTGATGGTGGCCTCGGCCGCCTGGGGGGTGGAGCAGTCCAGGACGTCAGACTCCTGGAGAGACAGACAGGTTAGAGACAGACAGGTTAGAGAAAGACAGGTGAGAGAGAGACAGGTAAACAGACAGACAGGTTAGAGAGAGAGAGACAGACAGGTCAGAGAGAGAGAGACAGACAAGCATGATGGTGGCCTCGGCCGCATGGGGGGTGAAGCAGTCCAGGACGTCAGACTCCTGGAGAGACAGACAGGTCAGAGAGAGAGACACAGGTAAACAGACAGACAGGTTAGAGAGAGAGAGACAAGTTAGAGACAGACAGACAGAGAGACAGACAGGCGTGATGGCCTCGGCCGCGTGGGGGGTGGAACAGTCTAGGACGTCAGACTCCTGGAGAGACAGACAGGTCTGAGAGACAGACAGGTTCAGGACAGACAGATTACAGAAAGACAGCCAGGCGTGCCTGGGAGGGGGGAGCAGTCCAGGTTAGAGACAGACCAGACTAGTCGAACTAGAGAGAGGGAGAGAAAGAGAGAGAGATTAGCTGACCTCAGCAGAACCTCCCTCCCTCCCTGTTCAACCCTCCCCCCCCAAACCTGCCTCCCCCCCGTCTCCCTGCCTGTGTGTGTGTCTGTGTGAGTGTGTCTGTGTATGTCTGTGTGAGTGTGTGTATGTCTGTATGAGTGTGTGAGTGTGTGTGTGTGTGTCTGTGTGTATGTGAGTGTGTGTGTGTCTTCCTCTCTCTCTCCCTGTCTCAGGAGCACCCACCCACACACACACACACACACACACACACACACACACACACACACACACGTTGTCACTTGACTCACTAAACATTGACGCCTCTGGGCATGTGTGTGTATGTGTGAGTGTCTGTGTGAGTGTGTGTCTGTCTGTGTGAGTGTGCGTATGTGTGAGTGTGTGTGTGTGTGTCTCCCTCTCTCTCTCCCTGTCTCAGGGGCACACACACACACACACACACGTTGTCACTTGACTCACTAAACATTGACGCCTCTGGGCATGTGTGTGTGTGTGTCTGTGTGTGTCTGTGTGAGTGAGTGTGTGTGTGAGTGTGTGTGTGTGTGTGTCTGTGTGTTGTGATGGCCCAGCCGGTGAGCAGTGCCCCACAGAGACACCTGGTGGCCACAAGGGGGAGGCAAAGGCAGCCATGGGGTGTCGTGCTGGATGGGAGGTACTATCCCAGTTCTATGTCCTGGAGACTCCGCCACCAATCAGATGACTCAGCTCACCGCTCACAGGTGCGCTGAGTCAGCTCGGCGATCCTGAGGCCTTTTAAACTCCCCAGGACAAGCTGAAGACAGACTGGCTGGAGGAACGAGTCGAGACCAGACACCCGCTAAGCCAGTCTCATAAGCCAAACGGAAGAGAAAGCCTGGAAGACGGAGAGGAACCCCCCAACCGACCGGAGGAAGAGGTCAGTGAAAGGGACCCGATATCCCACTAACTTTAGCCTGTCTCTCTCTCTCTCTCTCTGACGACAAGAAGAACCCGGTGGAGCGCCGTAGCGCCAACCGCCAACCCGGTGAAGATTTGAGTTGCCTTTCGCCTCTCCCTTTTCCCCGCACCTTAGAAATAAAACCCTACGTTGATTTCACCGCAACCCCTGTTTCCGCCTGTTTCTATTCTCATTGGTTGACCCGCTGTTGCGCCTGTCGACCAGGCTCCCACAGTGTGTCTGTGTGAGTGTGTCTGTCTGTCTATCTGTGGGTGTGCGTGTGTGTGTGGAGCATCCAGAGAGAGACGAAGTAAAGGAGGGAGGGAAGGAAGGAAGGTAGGAAGGAAGGGAGGGAGGGAAGGAAGGAAGGAAGGAAGAGAGGGATGAGTCTCACCTTCTCCTCCGCCGACAGTAAGGAAAGAAGAGAGGAAACAGGAAAGGAGGGAAGGGAAGGAGGGAGGGAAGGAGGGAGGGAAGGAGAGAGAGAGAGAGAGACAGGAGGGAGGGAGGGAGGGAGGGGAGAAGGAGGGGAGAAGGAGGGAGAGAGAGAGACAGGAGGGAGGGAGGGAGAGAGAGAGACAGGAGGGAGGGAAGGAGGGAGAGAGGGAGAGAGACAGGAGGGAGGGAGGGAGGGAGAGACAGGAGGGAAGGAAGGAAGGAAGACAGGAAAGGAGGGAGAGAAGGAGGGAGGGAAGGAGGGAGAGACAGGAGGGAGAGAAGGAGAGAGAGACAGGAGGGAGGGAGGGAGAGAAGGGGGGAGGGAAGGAGAGAGAGAGAGAGACAGGAGGGAGGGAGAGAAGGAAAGAAGGAGGGAGGGAGGGAGGGAGAGAGACAGGAGGGAGGGAGGGAAGGAGGGAGGGAGAGAGACAGGAGGGAGGGAGAGACAGGAGGGAAGGAAGTAAGGAAGACAAGAAAGGAGGGAAGGAAGAGAGAGACAGGAAAGGAGGGAGGGAGGGAGGGAGAGAAGAGAGGGATGAGTCTCACCTTCTCCCCGGCCGACGGCGTCTCGGAGGACCAGTCACTCAGCATGGCGCGGATACAGTCCTGGAGCTACGGCAACAACAGACAGACAGGTCAGATGGAGAGACAGACAGGTCAGAGACAAACAGACAGACAGACAGACAGGTCAGAGACTGACAGACAGACAGACAGAGGGACAGACAGGTCAGAGACAGACAGACAGACAGTGTGAGTGTGTGTGTGTATGTCTGTGTGAGTGTGTGTGTGTGTGTGTATGTGTGTGTATGTCTGTGTCAGTGTGTGTGTGTGTGTGTGTGTATGTGAGTGTGTATGTGTCTCCCTCTCTCTCTCCCTGTCTCAGGAGCACCCACACACACACACACACACACGTTGTCACTTGACTCACTAAACATTGACGCGCGTGTGTGTGTGTGTGTGTCTGTGTGTGTGTGTGTGTGTGTGTGTGTGTGTGTGTCTCCCTCTCTCTCACACACACACATTGTCACTTGACTCACTAAACATTGACGCCTCTGGGCGCGCGTGTGTGTGGGTGTGCGTGTGTGTGTGTGTGGAGCATCCAGAGAGAGACGAAGGAAGGAAGGAAGGAAGGAAGAGAGGGATGAGTCTCACCTTCTCCTCCGCCGACAGTAAGGAAAGAAGACAGGAAACAGGAAAGGAGGGAAGGGAATGAGGGAGAGAAGGAGAGAGAGAGAGAGACAGGAGGGAGGGAGGGAGGGAGGGAGGGGAGAAGGAGGGGAGAAGGAGGGAGAGAGAGAGACAGGAGGGAGGGAAGGAGGGAGAGAGGGAGAGAGACAGGAGGGAGGGAAGGAGGGAGAGAGAGAGACAGGAGGGAGGGAAGGAAGGAAGACAGGAAAGGAGGGAAAGAAGAGAGAGACAGGAGGAAAGGAGGGAGGGAAGGAGGGAGAGAGAGAGAGACAGGAAAGGAGGGAGGGAGAGAAGAGAGGGATGAGTCTCACCTTCTCCCCGGCCGACGGCGTCTCGGAGGACCAGTCACTCAGCGTGGCGCGGATACAGTCCTGGAGCTACGGCAACAACAGACAGACAGGTCAGATGGAGAGACAGACAGGTCAGAGAGAAACAGACAGACAGACAGATAGACAGACAGATAAGACAGAGGGACAGACAGGTCAGAGACAGCATGGCGCGGATACAATCCTGGAGCTGGAGGGCAACAAAAGACATACAGGTCAGACAGACAGACAGAGAGAGACAGGTCAGATAGAGAGACAGACAGGTCAGAGACAGCATGGCGCGGATACAATCCTGGAGCTGAACGGCAACAACAGGTCAGACAGACAGACAGAAAATGACAATAAAACGACATATTTAGTATTTATTTAATCACATTCATAATACACACACACACACACACACGGTCAGTTCGTTAGAGCCAGTTAGCATTCGCCTTTAGCACCCCGTCAACACTGCACTCTGTAGGTAAATTCGTTAGCCCCGTTAGCATTAGCCTTTAGCACCCCGTCAACACTGCACTCGGTAGGTAAATTCGTTAGCTTCGTTAGCCCCGTTAGCATTAGCCTCTAGCCTCCCGACCCCCCCCCCCCCCGCCCTTCTTACCTCCTCACTCGGGGACGACGGACACTTCTTCTTCAGCCGGCTCCGGTTGACGAGGTTCCCGGTGTGGAGGTTGAGCGTCGTGGCCCGGGTCAGAAACGAGGTCCGGGTACCGGTACCAGAGGAGGAGCCGGAGGAGACGGTCCCAGAGCCGCCGGAGGAGACGGTCCCAGAGCCGCCGGAGGAGCCGGTCCCAGAGCCGCCGGAGGAGCCGGTCCCAGAGCCGCCGGAGGAGCCGGTCCCAGAGCCGCCGGAGGAGCCGGTCCCAGAGCCGCCGGAGGAGCCGCCGGAGACGGTCCCAGAGCCGCCGGAGGACACGGTCCCAGAGCCGCCGGAGGACACGGTCCCAGAGCCGCCGGAGGAGCCGCCGGAGACGGTCCCAGAGCCGCCGGAGGAGCCGGTAGAGGAGACGGTACCACCGGGGGAGACGGTCCCAGAGGACCCGCTACGAGTACCAGAGGAGCCGCCGGTGTCGGTGGTTTCCATGGTGTCTGTCTCCCCTTCTCTCGCAAAGAAGAAGTAAATGTCGTAAAGATATAATAATAATAATAATAATAAAAAGATATCGTAAAATGAGGGAGGGGTGGGGTTGTCTAGCAACGAGGAACAGTTGGTGGGTTTGAGGGAATGTCGTAAAGGAAAAGAAAATGTCGGAAAGGGACGGGATATGGTGGGTTACCTAGCAACGAGGGGGTGGGGAGAGTGTGTGTGTGGTTTGAAGGACTGTCGTAAAAATATTTTTTCAAAACAAATACGAACGGTGGAGGGAAAGGGGGGGGGTTGCCTAGCAACGAGGGGGTGGGTTTGAAGGAATGTCGAGTAATGATGACACGACGCGTTTCCACACACACACACACACACGGTCAGTTCGTTAGAGCCAGTTAGCATTAGCCTTTAGCACCCCGTCAACACTGCACTCTGTAGGTAAATTCGTTAGCCCCGTTAGCATTAGCCTTTAGCACCCCGTCAACACTGCACTCGGTAGGTAAATTCGTTAGCTTCGTTAGTTAGCCCCGTTAGCATTAGCCTCAGAGCCGGTAGAGGAGACGGTACCACCGGGGGAGACGGTCCCAGAGGACCCGCTACGAGTACCAGAGGAGCCGCCGGTGTCGGTGGTGGTGGTGGTTTCCATGGTGTCTGTCTCCCCTTCTCTCGTAAAGGAGAAGTAAATGTCGTAAAGATATAATAATAATAATAATAATAATAATAATAATAATAATAATAATAATAGTAAATGTCGTAAAATAAGGGAGGTTGGTGTGTTTGAGGGAATGTCGTAAAGGAAAAGAAAATGTCGGAAAGGGACGGGATATGGTGGGTTACCTAGCAACGAGGGGGTGGGGAGATTGTGTGGTTTGAAGGAGTTTCATAAAACATATTTTTCTAAAAAATGTCGTAAAATACGAACGGTGGAGGGAAAAGGGGGGGGGTTGCCTAGCAACGAGGAGGTGGGTTTGAAGAGCCAAACTACATGGTTCTACTAGCCCTAGGGTTAGGGTCAGGGTTTAGGGTTAGGGTTGAAGTTAACTCATCCCCTAGGGTTAGGGTCAGGGTTTAGGGTTAGGGTCAGGGTTAGAGTAAGGGTTAGGGTCAGGGTCAGAGTCAGGTTCAGGGTCAGAGTTAGGGTTAGGGTCAGAGTCAGGGTCAGGGTTAGAGTCAGGGTTAGGGTCAAGGTTAACTCGTCTCCTAGGCCTGTCTGCACATTTGGGTTGTCATGACGTTGCTAAGTGAAGTGTTAACACTGGAAAGAAAACGTCCCCTTTGGTTTCCACTGATGTTCTATTATACTAATGTTCTATTATACTAATGTTCTATTATACTAATATTCTATTATACTAATGTTCTATTACACTAATGTTCTATTACACTAATGTTCTATTATACTAATGTTCTATTACACTAATGTTCTATTATACTAATGTTCTATTACACTGATGTTCTATTACACTGTTCTATTACACTGATGTTCTATTACACTAATGTTCAATTACACTAATGTTCTATTACACTGTTCTATTACACTAATGTTCTATTACACTAATGTTCTATTACACTGATGTTCTATTACACTGTTCTATTACACTGATGTTCTATTACACTGATGTTCTATTACACTGATGTTCTATTACACTGATGTTCAATTACACTGATGTTCTATTACACTGATGTTCTATTACACTGTTCTATTACACTGTTCTATTACACTGATGTTCTATTACACTAATGTTCCATTACATTGTTCTATTACACTAATGTTCTATTACACTGTTCTATTACACTGATGTTCTATTACACTAATGTTCTATTACACTAATGTTCTATTACACTGATGTTCTATTACACTAATGTTCAATTACACTGATGTTCAATTACACTGATGTTCTATTACACTGATGTTCTATTACACTGTTCTATTACACTGATGTTCTATTACATTGTTCTATTACACTGTTCTATTACACTAATGTTCTATTACACTGTTCTATTACACTGTTCTATTACACTGATGTTCTATTACACTGATGTTCTATTACACTGTTCTATTACACTAATGTTCCATTACATTGTTCTATTACACTGTTCTATTACACTAATGTTCTATTACACTGTTCTATTACACTGTTCTATTACACTGATGTTCTATTACACTGATGTTCTATTACACTGTTCTATTACACTAATGTTCTATTACACTGTTCTATTACACTGATGTTCTACTACACTAATGTTCTATTACACTGTTCTATTACACTAATGTTCTATTACACTAATGTTCTATTACACTAATGTTCTATTACACTGTTCTATTACACTAATGTTCTATTACACTAATGTTCTATTACACTAATGTTCTATTACACTAATGTTCTATTACACTGTTCTATTACACTAATGTTCTATTACACTAATGTTCTATTACACTAATGTTCTATTACACTGATGTTCTATTACACTAATGTTCAATTACACTGATGTTCAATTACACTGATGTTCTATTACACTGATGTTCTATTACACTGTTCTATTACACTGATGTTCTATTACATTGTTCTATTACACTGTTCTATTACACTAATGTTCTATTACACTGTTCTATTACACTGTTCTATTACACTGATGTTCTATTACACTGATGTTCTATTACACTGTTCTATTACACTAATGTTCCATTACATTGTTCTATTACACTGTTCTATTACACTAATGTTCTATTACACTGTTCTATTACACTGTTCTATTACACTGATGTTCTATTACACTGATGTTCTATTACACTGTTCTATTACACTAATGTTCTATTACACTGTTCTATTACACTGATGTTCTACTACACTAATGTTCTATTACACTGTTCTATTACACTAATGTTCTATTACACTAATGTTCTATTACACTAATGTTCTATTACACTAATGTTCTATTACACTGTTCTATTACACTAATGTTCTATTACACTAATGTTCTATTACACTAATGTTCTATTACACTGTTCTATTACACTAATGTTCTAATACACTGATGTTCTATTATACTAATGTTCTATTACACTGATGTTTTATTATACTAATGTTCTATTACACTGATGTTCTATTACACTAATGTTCAATTACACTGATGTTCTATTACACTAATGTTCTATTACACTGATGTTCTATTACACTAATGTTCTATTACACTAATGTTCTATTACACTGATGTTCTATTACACTAATGTTCAATTACACTGATGTTCTATTACACTAATGTTCTATTACACTGATGTTCTATTACACTGATGTTCTATTACACTAATGTTCTATTACACTGTTCTATTACACTGATGTTCTATTACACTGTTCTATTACACTAATGTTCTACTACACTGATGTTCTATTACACTGTTCTATTACACTAATGTTCTATTACACTGTTCTATTACACTAATGTTCTATTACACTGATGTTCTATTACACTGATGTTCTATTACACTGATGTTCTATTACACTGATGTTCTATTACACTGTTCCATTATAAAAGATCTGTGATGTTATAAAGAATATTTCAGGTTCAAATTCTGGGTTTTTAGGATCCAGTGCTTATTGCTAACTGGCTGGATTCTAATCTCTCTGTTGTTGTAATACTAGTAAATGACCACCAGGTGGTGCCCCCGTCTGAGGGCTAGAGGTCTGGGGGATAGGGGTCTGGGGGTCTGGGGGTCTGGGGTCAGAGGTACTGCAGGGGACAGGTGAAGTCTTCTCATGAGAGCCATGCCTCCCATGGCAGGGAGCGGTACTGCAGGGGACAGGTGAAGTCTTCTCATGCCTCCCATGGCAGGGAGCGGTACTGCAGGGGACAGGTGAAGTCTTCTCATTAGAGCCATGCCTCCCATGGCAGGGAGCGGTACTGCAGGGGACAGGTGAAGTCTTCTCATGAGAGCCATGCCTCCCATGGCAGGGAGCGGTACTGCAGGGGACAGGTGAAGTCTTCTCATGAGAGCCATGCCTCCCATGGCAGGGAGCGGTACTGCAGGGGGCAGGTGAAGTCTTCTCATGAGAGCCATGCCTCCCATGGCAGGGAGCGGTACTGCAGGGGACAGGTGAAGTCTTCTCATGAGAGCCATGCCTCCCATGGCAGGGAGCGGTACTGCAGGGGACAGGTGAAGTCTTCTCATGAGAGCCATGCCTCCCATGGCAGGGAGCGGTACTGCAGGGGACAGGTGAAGTCTTCTCATGAGAGCCATGCCTCCCATGGCAGGGGGCGGTACTACAGGGGACAGGTGAAGTCTTCTCATGAGAGCCATGCCTCCCACAGCCCACAGACAGAGAGGAGAAAAGCAGCCTGCACCTTGGCTGCCCCTCACAATGTCACATGATGCATAGATATTACTGTACTAGATGATTACTATATAAAAATGAAGGAATACATGGAAAGTGAAGTTCAGAACATGTACAGCGCCTTCTGAAGGTATTCAGACCCCTTCACTTTTTACACATTTTCTTGTGTTATAGAGTAAATTTGAAATGGATTCAATTTAAAGAATTTGCCATCAATCCACACACAATACCCCAGAATGACAAAGCGAAAACACGATTTTTGACATTTCAGTACATTTATTAAAAGTGAAATACAAAAATACCTCATGGACAGAAATATTCAGACTTTTTGCTTTGACAGTCTTAAAATTAGTTAAAATGCAAAAATGTCATCAACAAATCACTCAATAAGTTGAATTGAGTACATCTTAATGCAAGGATAATAATTCATGTCATTTCGGAATGAATATCTTTGTTTTTATAGGGTCTCTGATTTGCATAGGAATCAATTACACACTGTGTAGATTAGGATGTTCTGAAGACACTGTCCATGTTGTACTGACAGAGAAGGAGAGCTGTGTTCACATCCACTCCCTGCTATCTTACACACAGCAATGTAATCCAGCATCACAACTCAAACACCCAATCTAACCAACTCTTATATACACACTGCAAAAAAGGGGTGTCTGAAAACTAGATAAAAACACTAAATTTGAGGTAAAATGTACTCAAAACAAGTGAAATTATCTGTCCATGCAGCAAGATAATTTCACTTGACAAGATTTCTTGAATTAAGATAATTAAATCTAGAAACAAGCATGTCTAAAGAGGTATTTGGAAGGCTTAACATACGCTGAAAATGCTGGTTTTAAGACTTTTTAAAGCCTCAAAATAAGTGAATTATACTAAATATAAGCATAGAATGCCGGTTTTAAGTCTAGATTACTTAAAATTAAACTTTTTACAGCCTCAGAATAAGTTAAATATACTAAATATAAGCATTAAATGCTGTTTTTAAGACTAGATTACTTAAAATTTAACTTTTTACAGCCTCAAAATAAGTGAAATATACTAAATATAAGCAATTACATATTTTGGTTTCTTACTTTTAGCAAATTAAGCTTAAGGTTAGTAAAATAAATGTATTAAATTTAGAAAAAAATACTCGGTATTAGTGAAGAATGACTAAGCGCTGTCTTAATGCAAGCTGGTTTATCTTGAAACAAGGCTTACTGCATCTTTAAACCTTAAAATCTAAAGCCTGTCCTTATTTTTAGAATAATGGTGCAGAAATAACAACCAGAATTGCTTATAAGACAACATTTATTTAACATCAGCAACAGCTAACAATAAGAACTGACATGACAAAATACTCAGCTACTTCTCAATGAAAGATTTCCAATCAGCCATTGCTTTTTTGTAAGCACTAGTGGCATCTTGATCGTGGATTGTGTCACCAATTACCTCTGTTTGAATAACGGACAGGAGCGTTGCAACACATTTCGGATATCTTAAGTGCAAAGTGTAGTAGTATGCCATTAACACCAACATCCCGTCTGAGAAATCTTCCTGAGGGAGGGTGGTCACAGGTGCATTACCCACAGCCACGATGGTGGTTGATCCATCAGAAAGCAGAACTGGGGAGGAGAGAGGACGCTTCTCCAGGTACAGGGTAGGGTCTTCGCCTGACTGGAACAGAATAAAAAGAACAATGTGTAGAGTGAGAAGACATAAACATGTATTGAAAGTCAGGTGTATGTTCAATATAAAAATCATTTTTAGATTAAATGATCAGGTTGCAACCAATGACAAGCACTCTTAAAATAGTCATTATTAAAAACACTGATGAAAAATATTGATTTATTATCACACTGGAAGAAATAATCATGAATTACTTCAAAATGGGACAGGGGGGGACATGTGTTAAAAAAACATTTGTTTGACAGATCAAGGTGTAGGAATTTAGGACGGATTAAAAATTGATACAAGCTGATGCAAGGTGGTATATTTTTAATATTTCTCGGATGAATGAATGGATTAATTAATCAAAGGTTTTGAAACATTTCTTGGTATTCCTTTATGTGAACACCATTTGAGGGACACTAGAGGCACTTATGTCTTCCCCTTTTTGCAAAAAGTAGGGTCATATCTGTGATTGTGAACTTAGGGTGTATTGTTATGTGAACATGCACAACAATGTGAGAAAATAAGAGGACAGCAAGGAATCAAGACAAAAATGTTCTTACCTTCAGGACATGAAGAAGTGCCTCACAGCTATTCCCAAGCTTCTTTGGTGGTGAAGTTGGTGAGGGGAAAAGGGATGGGAGTGCATTGAAGAGGGCAAGCGTGAACTCCACTAAAGAATAGAAAGATTGGTCTGAATGGTCTGAATATGGTATAAATCACAATACATTTGCATATGGAACAGCAACTTACCTCCACGGACATCCAATGGAAAAGGGGGTTTCAGGGCTTTCTTCCACACACCATAGAACTGCACCTTGGCACAAAAGTCTGCCCATCTTCCTTTCACTTCCTCGATGTATCTGCTGTTGGTGCCACCTACTATGCGCCGCAGCTCATCTATTGCCTAAGACAGCATTGTGCACAGTTATTCAACCATTGGACATTTAGAACACAGATGGATAGACAGTAATTCAAGTGCAAGTAGTGAAAAAAACAAAAAACATACATTTCGAACATCTCTAAAGCATGGATATGCCTCAAAGATTTTTGCAGGTCGGTCTTCTTCCCTTGTAAGATCTGCATCAATGAAAGCCCGTCTGGCCTTAAACTCAAGGTCTAAAACTTGAGCAACATCGCTTTGATTGGGTTTTGCATTTGGCTTATTGTACATGTTGCTCAAGGTTTTGTAGTGCCTAGCCTGCATCTTCAGACTGTCCTGGCCGACTGAAATGGCAAAAAACAGAGCAGACATTTCAATGTAAAAAACTTTATTGCATTATTATGCAGGTCGGTCTACTTCCCTTGTAACACCCAAATCAATGAACTTAATTGAAATAAGGTAAATACAATCATTTTATGTTGTTTATATGAACAATGAGAGTTGTCTGAAAAAAGTGTTTCCATTAACATCCACAATCTAAGGAAATTTAAATTGAATCTCCAACAGTTTAGACTCTGATTTGCCACTCTGAAAGTCATTATCATGGATAACAGGCTGAGAGGTGTGCTGAGGTGGGCTTACCAACATCATCCTTTGCAGGCGTGGTTGGTGAAGCGATCACAGTCCTGAGTGAGGAGCCTGAGGCTGATGCGGATGGCAGCAACGAGGTTTTGGTCTTTGGCTTCCTTGGCACAGAGGGGGGTCGTTGTGCTGGGGATGCTTTTTTGGGAAATAATGAAAAAAATCTCAACACAATTAAAAGCATGATAACAAGCAAAACAGGCAGATAAACACAGTGCATGCCTAGCCATGAACTCTGGCTCAACAAATACGGACAACTATAGTTTCATTACATGATTAGTATCATTACATGATTAGACATTTTTTAGACAAAAAACAAGTTGTATGACAGCACCTCTTCATTTTTTGCCCACAATTTGCACACCTGCACTGGAGTTGTCCTCGCTGAGGTCATCATTGCTCTCAAGAAGTACGGTATTATCACTCGAGTTGCTTGTGTCTGTCCAATCCGTCTCCATGTCTTGGTTGTCTGCACTGAAGAGAGCTGTCTTTGCCACTCCTCTTTGTGGTACAGAGCCTTGCCTCTTCCGTGGGGATCTCATATTTTGGAGTCGCTTGTACATTTTGGTGTAGATGGTCAGCTGTGGTAAAAGAATGTTAGATACGTTGTTTGTCTTGTTGCTGACCTGCCCACAGTTTTGGTTTAGATAAAAAATAATACTTACATATGGCATGTTTGGATCATCATCCCGTAACATTGGGTAATAGTCTATAATCTTCTGTGACATGGCTCTCATTTCCAATTTTGACGGGTATCTGACTTCTTTCCCCATGGGACTAGCACGCAGGATAGCAACCATACTGGTTATTGTGTTCCTTACAAGTCTGCAACATAGCTCCTTGGACATTTTGTAATTTTTTTCCTTTCCATTGCAGAGCAGTGCAAAGTATTGACTACGCACCATGTCTATCTCTGAATCTGTGTACACCACATACTCTGGAGGGTCTGGCATTTTCATTTTTTTCTCAGCAGATATGGGGGTTGAGGTTTGAGGCTGGCATGGTGGCATGGCACAATTGTTGGCATCTTGGTCCGTGGTATTTTCACACTATTAGGATTGTGTAGAATGAAAACAAAATGCATTAGAACCATTAAAATTCATACTTTACTCATTTTTACTCATTCCAATTTGTGTTTACATTTTCACTGATGAAATTCCAAAGTTTCTTTCTTTTGAGGAAATTCTCGGGGCCAGGAAAAAGATCCCTCAGGTCATCCCGGCTAAGGCCTTTCAAAGCCGCCTCATCAACACTGGCAGCTGTGAAATATATGACAAATATCTATCTTTAGATAAAGCAGTAGCAAGCTACAGAACCAATCAATTTATTTAGTAAGGCTATACACTGCAGCTAGAAGGTAGTGAAGCACCAGAGACATAGTTAGATTAACCTGAAATTGTAAAAACACTCCACATATTTTACATTGTCATGTATTGGTTCCCAAGAGTCCAAGCTTTCAAATGAGGTATAATGACTATGCTACATAACAATCTGATGAATGGCGGATGATTTACAATGTTGGGGGGGTTGGGGGAAGGGTAACGTTCCCGCCGGCGGGACACTGCAGACCGCGTGTTTTTAAAATGTGGGATTTCTATTTCACAATCATATATTTTGCTTTAGAATTCTGACTCTTACTTAAAATGTTTCATCCTAAGCATATTTTAAATTCGTTAAGCAAATGAAGGTTGAAGAAAAACCCAGCAAGCAGAAAAATTTGGGATTTCAAATAAGGTATTCAGTTATTAATAAACTAAAGTACACTCTATAAATAGCATCAATACATCAGATATAAACTTCATTCATGACTTACCCTCCAGCACCGATAGAGTGGCATCGTCAAAAGTATCCATCCGAGATTCATCAGCTCCCTGAAGCATTAACAGGCGGTACCGTAGAACTACCTGGGAAAACCCATAGGCAAACAGAGCTCGTTAGCTAGCGGGTAGCGTGTAAAAGTGCACATTAGCTAACAATTAACTAGCTTGCTAAGCATATACCGACATACGGACAAAGCATGTTCTTCTTCTGCTTCTTGGCAGATTTTGTAATACCGCCACAACAACCAATATGATTTTGGCAAGTAATATTTACCAATTCTATAAAGTTTACTGACCTTGAGCCGCTGTTCTTGCACTTCTTCAAATGTAACGCACCCAACTCTTTCAGTTACTCAAGTGGAGAACCGCGATCACTGACGTCATGGTCCATTAATTAGAAGTATGTGTATGCGATTTGAAGCTAAGCACAGTTATTTTAAGCAGTGGGCTTCTAAGTTAAATTTCAAAAATGTCTGTAAATCGCTTGCAAACCATAATCAGTTCCTTGAATGTTGTCAAAATGAAATAGGCATTGAGCATCCAATTTTTGCTAGTGAAAGAGAATCGGGGCCTGTCTCAGCTGTCAAAAATATTGATTATGTTAAGAGAAAAGTCAAAGATTTTCTAGGCGTAGAGGTCATGCAATCTGTTGTCTCAGTGAAATGGTACATCCTCAATGGCAATAAGTACATTAGTGGGAAATCTATGATTATTGTAAATGTAGATGGTGCTTTCCCAGTGTTCGGACTGATAAAAGATATTTTTGTGATTGATTCCTCTTATGTTGCTTTTGAGTACCAGCGTTATGAGACACTGAATTTGAGTCCAGAATTGCTGGCATATGAGGTGGCAGTTCCCAATGTTGCCCAGGCTACAGAATTTGTACATGAACTCATTGACTGTATTTCCTATTTTTCAGTTAGTTTCAAGGAACATATGTTTGTGCCAATAAAATATAGTCTTTGTGATATTATTGCCCACAGAAGTAGGCATTAAAATGGAGGAATGATAAGGGATGCATTGATGTATTGGGTGATCAAGTTTGCCTGTTTCCTGTTTTGTGTTTCCTGTGCCTGTTTTGTTAACAAACATTGGTCATCAAAAAAGATAAGATTTCTCTGTGATCGATTCCTCTTATGTTGCTTTTGAGTACCAGTGTTATGAAACACTGAATTTTAGTCCAGAATTGTGTCTTTGTGATCTTATTGCCCACAGACATTAATTTGGAGCAACAATGTATTGGGTGATCAAGTTTGCCTGTTTCCTGTTTTGTGTTTCCTGGGCCTGTTTTGTTAAACAAACATTGGTCATTAAACAATTCCATTGACTGTATGGTGAGTTGTGGTGAAGGCTGTATAATTTATCCTGACATTGTCTGAACATACTTGAAGGTAGAGCAATAATAAACTCTGTTTCTTTCAGATGCTTTTTGTGTGACTCTTGAATCAAGCAACTTGAGTTTGTTACTGAATCTTAAAACAAGCTTTATTTTGATGAGAATTTGGGGGAGAGATGTAAAAGATCTTATTTTAACAGTTATTTACCTAATTTTAAGATTTCATGCCTATTTGAGACAAAAAAGATAAGGTTGTGCTTGATTTAAGATTATAGTGTAAAGTTGAACACTTAAAATAAGAAATTCACTCTTAAAACAAGATAAATTATCTAACACTTCTAAATCTAAGTTTTTTTATCTTGATAAGATTCAAATAATTTGCAGTGTGGAAATCAACTCCATGAAAAAACATTCCACAAAACGGTCACCTCCATTATAAAATTTAACCTACCCTATAAACGATTCCCCCAACTGATTAGGCTTCTCTGGGATAGAGCTCCCAGAAAAAATATTATTCATATTAAAATGGAGGGCCAATGTTAAAAGTATTCAATAAAAACAGACAGGGTTTGTGGCGCTGGCCGGTCAGGTAAGGGGAATCATAAAACATCTGCCTAGGCAGGAATGCACTGGCACACAAACTAATCTCTTTTTTCTTCTGTTTACTTTTCAAGATTTGTGAATTGGCGATTTCGCGGTTCAGCGATTTTCATGGAGCGAATACGGTGATCCAGACCTGTGGTTCACAAAAATATTTATTTGTGATAAATTGATTCACTTTAAAATGTGACTGTAACGGATCACGTCGTTCGGTCCTTAAAGATGCCTGCACCAATTGATCTTTCAGGTTTTTATTTCTCCTATAGGCTGCTATAATTCTAAAATCCCGGAGAGGGTCTATTTTGGTTTGTGCTATTTTAAAATTGGCTTTAACGATTTTATTTAATTCGAGGGCGGCCGGTGCATAAGTTGAAACAAAAGGGACCAGATGTTTATCGTCCCTCCCTTCTGCAGGTTTACCCCCCCCCACTAAACATCTGCTGGACCTCCACTTGGATGCCGCGGAGGAACGTCCTGCTATAGCCCCTCGGTCCCAGGGCCTGGAAGAGGGTCCGAGTCGCCGAACGCACATCCACCTCCGCCACACAGATCCGGCGAAACCTAATCAGTTGGGATTTGACAATCCCCATGTAGGTATGCCTGGGATGGTAAGAAGATCTGTGCAGCAGAGCATGGGTGTCCGTCGGCTTAAAATAGACCCTCGTCCCGAGACCCACCCTCCCATCCTCATCATCCTCCACAAACACATCAGTGTCCAGAAAATTTATTTTCTCTGGATGTAATTCATATTTA
>NC_139654.1:6607169-6632169 GCF_951799395.1 Argentina silus | reverse complement strand
ACACACATACAAACACACACACACACACACAGAATCTGCACAATGTTGTTACAAAACATTCTGGGAAGCCAGAGGGAGGAGACCCTGAGAGACATCAGGGGACACGGGTGGTACTGGATATGTCACAGGGCCTCAGTGGCCACAACATCACTTGGGATAATTTTTTCACATCGTAAAGCCCGGGACAGGAACTTCTCAAAAGAAAGCTGACAATGGGTGGAACAGTCAGAAAAAATAAGACAGAGCTCCCACCTCAGCTTCTAACTGTAACGAACAGGCCAGTCCATTCCTCCCACTTTGTGTTTACGGCCAACATGGCCCTGGTATCCTACATACCCAAAAAGGGCAAAAATGTGATGCTTATGAGCACTGGTGACACCGCACATACAGAGGAGACAACATGTGCCCAGGAACCCAGCTTCTCTAGCCATAGTGAGGAGGGTGGAGGAGGCTCCTGCTGTCCCACCTGCACGACCCACACAACCACAACCTCCAGTGCCTGAAGTAAGTGTCCTGTTGTTGTTGTTGTTGTTTATGTGTGCATGTATCTGTGTGTGTGTGTGTGTATGTTTCTGAGTATCTCTGTATGTATGTGGGTCAAATTGAAATTGACTATTAGAAGATGTGGTGGGAAACAAATCCTGAACTAATAAAGTATTTTCATTATTCTAGATTGCAGCTGGTGGCAACAAGAGGAAGCACAGCGAGGTGTGTGAACCCTCAAAGGACTCAAAGACACAAACCACATGCAGAAACTGCTAAAAGTACATCTGTAGGACACATACTCTCAAATTGTATGTATCCAATATTATTTCAGAATTGTTTGAAAGATGTATTTTTCAGTGTACTGTATTTCATTGACAGTAAATAAAGCAGTGTACATTTCGTTCATGTTTTGTGTTTCTATTTATTATAAATCATCTCAAATTATTTTTGAGACATTTGAGAGATGTATTTCATATCCAGTGACTAAATCGATCTAAGTTTGGTTCTTGTGTTTCTATTGTCGTTCATCACCTGTATTTGCTTTTCACAGCTTTGATTATAATAAGATAAAGATGAAAATCAAATGAGAATATCTCCTCAAAAATAATAAACATCAATGAAAACATTGTTTCATTTCAACTTTTCAGAGATAAGCATTCCACCCAAGTCCTTATTATAGCAGATTTTTTACATAAATTATAACTTTATCACAAAAAACGAATTACACTTCCACTGTTAAATATGATCTAGCAGAGATTAATTGCAAATATTAATCATACATGTTATCTATATTGTTTGGAATTGAGATAAAGACAATATATGTTAAAGAGTTTTGAATGGAAATTTGTATTTTTGTATTGCTTTTAAAGCCCCAATAATGTCCCGGGTCAATTAGACCCGAAGACTCCCAAAGGGTCCAAAAAGTGAAGACAATACGAGGGTTAACTAGATTGAACTGTGATGGAAATGTTCACTGTGAGTGTTGTGTTGTGTGAACTGTGATCCTGAGCAGTTAAAATCATATGACTGTTTATGGTTCTTGTTGATCATTAACCAGGAAGAGTGTGCTCTGCTGGAAAAGTGTACTTGTGGTGTTGTGTTGTGGTGTGTTCTGTTGTGGTGTGTTCTGTTGTGGTGTGTGTGTGTTGTGTGGTGTTGTGGTATATTCTGTTGTGGTGTGTTTTGTTGTGGTGTGTGTCTTGTGTGTTGTGTTGTGTTGTGTTGTGTTACTTTGTGTTGTGTTGTGTTGTGTTGTGTAGTGTGTGGTGTGGTGTGGTGTGTGTGTGGTGTGGTGTGGTGTGGTGTGGTGTGTGTGTTGTGTAGTGTTTTAGTGTGGTGTGTTGTGGTGTGGTGTGGTGTGGTGTGGTGTGGTGTATTGTGTGGTGTGTTTGTCGTAGAATTTAAGTTATAATACTTTGAAATAAAATACCGTTAACCAGAGCTGTTGATTCATTCAAAGACTTTATTCACAGAGTATAGTTAGCCGTTCAGGTTTGCAAAGTTGACCCCATTATCTCTTCAGTCACCTGCCTTCATAGAGTTCGCACAGGTTAACGCCTTCTATTCAACGTATTTCTGTTTCCTGTCTACATGCACCAATAACATTCAAGATCTATATTTCGTCATCAAGTTGTGCGCCGCCTACCTGGCTGGCGCCCGTTAGTCTGGTCAGACCTTGCTGACGCCCAGGCTGATTTCAAAAAGCCTTTTGTTCTGGCTGTTTATACCTTTGTTTATTACTTAATTACCCTAACTTTTAAGTACTCTATCCTGGTTTCTGCAGCTTTGATCCTTTGTTCTCTTCACCTATAGCAAACCCCTCAATCTGACCTCACCCCTCTTGACTGCATTCTCCAAATGTTCTAGGACCATGTGTTTTCTTGTGACCTCTTCCATTCCATTACAAACCCTTATATTGTCTTTAAATTGATCATATGTTGTGGTGTTTTGTGTAGTGTTTTAGTGTGGTGTTGTGTTGTGTTGTGTGTTGTGTTGTGTGGTGTAGTGTAGTGTAGTGTAGTGTTGTGTTGTGTTGTGTAGTGTAGTGTAGTGTTGTGTTTGGTGTGTTGTGTGTGTAGTGTAGTGTAGTGTAGTGTAGTGTAGTGTTGTGTAGTGTAGTGTAGTGTAGTGTAGTGTTGTGTGGTGTAGTGTAGTGTAGTGTAGTGTAGTGTAGTGTAGTGTAGTGTAGTGTGGTGTGGTGTGGTGTGAGCTATGATACTGAGCAGTAAAAGTTATGTAAGTGTACATGTTGTTGTTGATTATTAACCAGGAAGAGAGGGTACTATGACTATGATGTATCATCTGATATTAACAGTTACGGTCCAGATTCAAACTGACCTGGCCTCCATTTTTAGGCTGGCTTTATTTGTGAGTTTAAAATGGAAAAAAGCTTTGATTACGTCTATTGTACATTCTTACTGCATTAAAGGGATAGATCACAAAAATATATCTATATATTTTGTTTATATTATACATTTTATATATATATATATATATATATATATATATATATATATATATATATATATATATATATATATATATATATATATATATATATATATATATATATCCATCCACCGGCCACTTTATTAGGTACACCTGTTCAACTGCTCTTTAACGCAAATATCTAATCAGCCAATCACATGGCAGCAACTCAATGCATTTAGGCATGTAGACATGGTCAAGATGACCTGCTGAAGGTGGTTTAAGTGACTTTGAACGTGGCATAGTTGTTGGTGCCAGACGGAAGGATAGAGGGAGTGAGGGAGGGAGGGAGGGAGGAAGGGAGAGAATGAGAGAGAGGAGGGAGGGAGGGAGGGAGAGAGGGAGGGATATAGGGAGGGAGAGAGGGACAGAGAGAAGGGAGGGAGGTAGAGAGGGAGGGAGAGGAGGGAGAGAGGGAGGGAGATAGGAAGGGGAGGGAGGGAGGGAGAGGATGGAGGGAGAGAGGGAAGGAGAGAGAGGGGGGAGGGAGGGAGAGGATGAGGGAGAGATAGAGGGAGAGTAGTATAGAGAGGTAGGGAGAGAGGAAGAGAGATGGGATGGAGAGAGGAGGGAGAGAGAGAGAGGCACAGAGGGAGAGAGAGGCACGGAGGGAGAGAGAGGCACGGAGGGAGAGCAAGAGGAGGGAGGGAGGCAGGAAAGGGAGTGGAGTGAAAGAAAGAGAGAGAGAGATTGTGACAGAGAGAGAGAGAGAGAGAGAGAGGGAGGGAGAGAAAGAGAGAGAGAGCGTGTGAAGGAGGGAGAGAGGGAGGTAGGGAAGGAGAGAAGGAGGGAGGGAGAAAGAGGGAGGGAGAGAGGAAGGGAGGTAGAGAGAGTGGGAGAGAGGGTGGGAGGTTGATGGAGAGAGGGGGGAGGTAGAGGGAGAGAAGGGGGTAGGGAAGGAAAGAGAGAAAAAGAAAGAAAGAGGGAAAGAGAAAGAGAGAGAGAGATTGGATGGGGAGAAGAGGTAGGGAGGGAGAGAGGGAGGGAGAGAGAGAGAGAGAGAGGGAGAGAAAGAGAGAGAGAGAGCGAGTGAAGGAGGGAGAGAGGGAGGGAGAGAGGGAGGGAGGGATGAAGAGGGAGGAAGAGAGGTAGGGAGAGAGGGAGAAAAAGACAGAGAAAGTGTATAGTGTGGTATTGTTGTGTTGCGTTGTGTGTTGTGTTGTGTTGTGTTGTGTGGTGTGTAGTGTTGTGTTTGGTGTGGTGTGTAGTGTTTTAGTGTGGTGTGGTGTGGTGTGTAGTGGTGTGTAGTGTAGTGTAGTGTGTGTAGTGTAGTGTAGTGGAGTGTTGTGTAGTGTAGTGTAGTGTTGTGTGTGTAGTGGTGTGTAGTGTGTTGTGGTGTGAGCTATGATACTGAGCAGTAAAATTTGTGTAAGTGTACATGTTGTTGATTATTAACCAGGAAGAGAGGGTACTATGACTATGATGTATCAGATGATATTAACAGTTACGGTCCAGAGTCAAACTGACCTGGCCTCCATGTTCAGGCTGAGCTGGCTTCATCTGCCAGTTTAAAATGGAAAATAGCTTTGATTGATGCCTACTGGACATTCTTACTGCATTAAAGGGATAGATCATAAAAAAAAATCTAATTTGTTTTTAGCATTATATTATATTTTATTATAAATCAAAAAAAATTAAATATTATTTATATATATATATACTGTATATGTGTACATATTATATATCTCTATCTGACAGAGAATCAGAGAATCTATCCTAGTCTATATGGTGTACACACCTCCTCAGATTAGAAAGGAGATGCTCGGCCCGGCACAGGGGTAAGAGGAGAGAGAGATGTGGCCCTCCTCGACACACGCAGCTCTCTACTACACGTTGTACAGCAAATGGGAGGCGTTGACCGAGTCAGTTACAAAGAACTGTCACGTGTGCAGAGTAGTGTGTCTATGGTTGTGTCTACTGTAGACACTGCTAACAAGCTCTTGAGCTTAGAGACTCTATCCTAGTCGAAACACATCTTCTAGTCGGCCATCATGCTTTATGTTAACATGTATAGTTTATTTCCCTCTTCTGTTCTCCCATGGACCAACCACAACTACCACCTCATTTCCTAAAGTCACCTAAAGTGTTTTTAGTCGTAATTATTACAATAACTGTATCATCTTCTGACAGAGGTCAGAGAGGATGAGGGGAGACACATTTAACTATGTAATTGTATTGATAAATTCCTGTATTTGTAACATTCAAGCCTCTGTTGTATTATATTGATTGTTACATTCCTTTACAGTTCAGTCTTCTTCTAGTTGGTACTGTTGGCTTGTCCTGGATCAGCAGACAACCGTGACTGTTGAACCATGCCTAGACCTTGTCCTGGACCAGCAGACAACCGTGACACTTGAACCATGCCTAGACCTTGTCCTGGACCAGCAGACAACCGTGACACTTGAACCCTGCATAGACCTTGTCCTGGACCAGCAGACAACCGTGACTGTTTAACCCTGCATAGACCTTGTTGAGTGAGTCCCACATCACATCATCAATCAAATAATCATTCAATTTCAAGTCAGATTTTCGCTTTGGTCATTCTTTTAAGTTTATTTCCTGCAGCATGAAAATCATGCGTGTGTGTGAGTGTGTGAGTGTGTGTGTGTGTGTGTGTGTGTGTGTGTGTGTGTGTGGTCTTTGGTCTCCTTTAACGTGTTGAGTGTGTTCATTGGGTTTATAGCAGGAGGTTCTTTGAGGAGAGGAGAGAGAGGAGGGGACCACTGCCTCTAAAATGAGTGTTGAGTTGTGTGAACTGTGGTCCGGAGCAGTAAAAATCATATAACTGTTTATGGTTCTTGCTGATCATTAACCAGGAAGAGTGTGCTCTGCTAGAAAAGTGTACTTGTGGTGTGGTGTGGTGTGGTGTGGTGTGGTGTGGTGTGGTGTGGTGTGGTGTGGTGTGGTGTGTGTGGTGTGTGTGTTGTGTGGTGTTTTAGTGTGGTGTGTTGTGGTGTGGTGTGGTGTGGTGTGTGTGTTGTGTGGTGTGTTTGGCGTAGAATTTAAGTTATAATACTTTGAAGTAAAATACCATTAACCAGAGCTGTTGATTCGTTCAAAGACTTTAGTCACTGAGAATATTCAGCCGTTCAGGTTTGCAAAGCTGACCCCGTTATCTCTTCAGTCACCTGCCTTCATAGACTTCACACAGGTTAACGCCTTCTATTCAACGTATTTCTGTTTCCTGTCTACATGCACCAATAACATTCAAGATCTATATTTCATCATCAAGGTGTGCGCCGCCCACCTGGCTGGCGCCCGTTAGTCTGGTCAGACGTTGCTGACGCCCAGGCTGATTTCAAAAGCCTTTTGTTCTGACTGTATATGACTTTGTTTATTACTTAATTACCCTAACTTTTAATTACTCTATCCTGGTTTCTCCAGCTTTGATCTTTTGTTCTCTTCACCTATAGCAAACCCCTCAATCTGACCTCACCCCTCTTGACTGCATTCTCCAAATGTTCTAGGACCATCTGTTTTCTTGTGACCTCTTCCATTCCATTACAAATCCTTATATTGTCTTTACATTTACCATATGTTGTGGTGTGTTGTGTAGTGTTTTAGTGTGGTGTTGTGTTGTGTGTGTTGTGTAGTGTAGTGTTGTGTAGTGTAGTGTAGTGTAGTGTAGTGTAGTGTAGTGGTGTGTAGTGTGGTGTGGTGTGGTGTGGTGTGAGCTATGATACTGAGCAGTAAAAGTTATGTAAGTGTACATGCTGTTGTTGATTATTAACCAGGAAGAGAGGGTACTATGACTATGATGTATCATATGATATTAACAGTTACGGTCCAGAGTCAAACTGACCTGGCCTCCATTTTCAGGCTGACTATTCACCGGCCACTTTATTAGGTACAACTCAATGCATTTAGGCATGTAGGCATGGTCAAGATGACCTGCTGAAGGTGGTTTAAGTGACTTTGAACGTTGTATAGTTGTTGGTGCCAGACGGAGGGATTGAGGGAGGGAGGGAGGGAGGGAGGGAAGGAGGGAGGGAGAGAATGAGAGAGAGGAGGGAGGGAGGGACGGAGGGAGGGAGAGAGAGAAGGGAGGGAGGCAGAGAGGGAGTGAGAGGAGGGAGAGAGGGAGGGAGATAGGAAGGGGAGGGAGGGAGGGAGGGAGGGAGGGAGAGGATGGAGGGAGAGAGTGAGGGAGAGAGAGGGGGTGAGGGAGGGAGAGGATGGAGGGAGAGAGGGAGGGAGAGTAGTAGAGAGAGGTAGGGAAGGAGGAAGAGAGATGGGATGGAGAGAGGAGGGAGGGAGAGAGAGGTACAGAGGGAGAGAGAGGCACGGAGGGAGAGAGCGGCATGGAGGGAGAGAGAGAGGAGGGAAGGAGGGAGGAAAGGGAGGGGAGTGAAAGAAAGAGAGAGAGAGATTGTGACAGAGAGAGAGAGATAGAGGGAGGGAGAGAAAGAGAGAGAGAGAGCGAGTGAAGCAGGGAGAAAGGGAGGTAGGGAGGGAGGGAGGGAGAAAAAGGGAGGGGGGGAGGTAGAGGGAGAAATGGGGGTAGGGAGGGAGAGAGAGAAAAAGACAGAAAGAGGGAAAGAGAGAGAGAGAGAGAGAGAGAGAGAGAGATTGGATGGGGAGAAGAGGTAGGTAGGGAGGGAGAGAGGGAGGGAAGGAGAAAGAGGGAGGGAGAGAGGAAGGGAGGTAGGGAGAGAGGGTGAGAGGTAGAGGGAGAGAGGGTGGGAGGTAGAGGGAGAGAGGGGGGTAGGGAGGGAGAGAGAGAAAAAGACAGAGAAAGAGGGAAAGAGAGAGAGAGGGATTGTATGGGGAGAAGAGGTAGGGAGGGAGAGAAGGAGGGAGGGAGGGAGGGAGAGAGAGAAAAAGGGAGAGAGGGAGGGAGAAAGAGGGAGGGACAGAGGAAGGGAGGTAGGGAGAGAAAAAGACAGAGAAAGAGGGATTGGATTGGGAAAAGAGGTAGAGAGGGAGAGAGAGAGGGAGGGAGGGAGGGAGAGAGAGAGAGAGAGAGAGAGAGAGAGAGAGAGAGAGAGAGAGAGAGAGAGAGAGAGAGAGAGAGAGAGAGAGAGAGAGAGAGAGAGAGAGAGACATGTATCAGTCAAGGGTTGTAAACATGGACAGGTCCCACATTGTTCTGATGGGGGGAAAAGAGAAGGCCTCACTTTGCAGGTTAACCCTTTGGGGACCAGGGGTATTTTCTCCATTTTTACATACATTTTTTCTTTCTCAATTTGAAGGCACTTCCATACAAAATAATACCCAAGTGTTTCATATCATCGTGTGTCCACAACCAAGCCAGAAGAAGAGAAATGTGAGAAACTCTCTTGTGTATGAATCATCATATTTAAAAAGATTGAACTGTGATGGAAATGTTCACTGTGAGTGTTGTGTTCTGTGAACTGTGATCCTGAGCAGTAAAAATCATATAACTGTTTATGGTTCTTGTTGATCATTAACCAGGGAGAGTGTGCTCTGCTGGAAAAGTGTACTTGTGGTGTTGTGTTGTTGTGTGTTCTGTAGTGTGGTTTGTAGTGTTGTGTAGTGTAGTGTAGTGTAGTGTAGTGCAGTGTTGTGTGGTGTGAGCTATGATACTGAGCAGTAAAAGGTGTGTAAGTGTACATGTTGTTGTTAATAATTAAACAGAGCAAGAGGAGGAAAGGGAGGGGAGTGAAAGAAAGAGAGAGAGAGATTGTGACAGAGAGAGAGAGAGAGAGGGAGGGAGAGGAGGGAGAGAGGGAGGGAGATAGGAAGGGGAGGGAGGGAGGGAGGGAGGGAGAGGATGGAGGGACAGAGGGAGGGAGAGAGAGGGGGGGAGGGAGGGAGAGGATGGAGGGAGGGAGAGAGGGAGGGAGAGTAGTAGAGAGAGGGAGTGAGAGTAGTAGAGAGAGGTAGGGAGGGAGGAAGAGAGAAGGGATGGAGAGAAGAGGGAGGGAGAGAGAGGTACAGATGGAGAGAGAAGCACGGAGGGAGAGAGAGGCACGGAGGGAGAGCAAGAGGAGGGAAGGAGGGAGGAAAGGGAGTGAAAGAAAGAGAGAGAGAGATTGTGACAGAGAGAGAGAGAGAGAGAGAGAGAGGGAGGGAGAGAAAGAGAGAGAGAGAGCAAGTGAAGGAGGGAGAGAGGAAGGTAGGGAGGGAGAGAGGGAGGGAGGGAGAAAGAGGGAGGAAGGCAGGTAGGGAGAGAGGGAGAGAGGGTGGGAGGTAGAGGGAGAGAGGGGGGAGGTAGAGGGAGAGAAGAGGTTAGGGAGGGAAAGAGAGAAAAAGACAGAAAGAAGGAAAGAGAAAGATAGAGAGAGATTGGATGGGGAGAAGAGGGAGAGAGGGAGGGAGGGAGGGAGGGAGTGAGGGAGGGAGGGAGAGAGGGAGGGAGGGATGAAGAGGAAGGGAGAGAGGAAGGGAGGTAGGGAGAGAGGGAGAGAGGGTGGGAGGTAAAGGGAGAGAGGGGGGAGGTAAAGGGAGAGAGAGAAAAAAACTGAGAAAGTGTATAGTGTGGTTTGTTGTGTTGTGTTGTGTGTTGTGTTGTGTTGTGTTGTGTTGTGTTGTGTTGTGTTGTGTTGTGTTGTGTTTGGTGTGGTGTGGTGTGTAGTGTTTTAGTGTGGTGTGTTGTGTGTGTAGTGTAGTGTAGTGTAGTGTAGTGTAGTGGTGTGTGTGTAGTGGTGTGTAGTGTAGTGTAGTGTAGTGTAGTGTTGTGTAGTGTAGTGTGGTGTGAGCTATGATACTGAGCAGTAAAAGTTGTGTAAGTGTACATGTTGTTGTTGATTATTAACCAGGAAGAGAGGGTACTATGACTATGATGTATCATCTGATATTAACAGTTACGGTCCAGAGTCAAACTGACCTGGCCTCCATATTCAGGCTGAGCTGGCTTCATCTGCCAGTTTACAATGGAAAATAGCTTTGATTGACGCCTACTGGACGTACTTATTGCATTAGATTAGATTAAATTAGATTAGATTAAACTTTATTGTCATTGTGCAGAGTACAAGTACGGAGACAACGAAATGCAGTTAGTGTCTAACCAGAAGTGAAAAAAAAGCAGAAAAGTGCAATGTGAACAATATATACAGGTAGTGCAGTATAAGCAGTATATGAGCAGTATAAGTATAAGCAGTATATGTATTAACAGTGACATTATAAGCAGAATAAATATAGAATGCAGTATGAACAGTATAAGCAGTATATGAGCAGTCTAAGTAGTGCAGTATAAGCAGTATATGAGCTGTATAAGTAGTGCAGTATAAGCAGTATATGTATTAACAGTAACATTATAAGCAGAGTAAATAAGCAGAATAAATATGGAATGCAGTATGAACAGTAAAAACAGATATGTACAGTATGTACAGATATGTGCAGTGTATTAACAGTAGCATTCTAAGATGAGTAAAAAAATAAGGGTATGTGTATTATGAACAGTTTAGACAGATATGTACAGAAGAGCAGTAGTATATAGTATAAGAGCAGTGTGTATAAGTGAAGATACAGTATGTACAGTTTATAGGACTGCTATAGGGTAAGAGTAGTACAATTGTCCGGGGGAGGTGGGGGGGGGGGGTGTAGGGGTTAGTTGGTAGGTTGTCACCTAGGTGCAGAGTTGGAGTTCAGTAGGGTGGCAGCCGCAGGGAAGAAGCTTCCTCTGATGTCACGACCAACTCAGCAAATTTAATAATTTCCTCTTGACCCTGACAAACTCCCCAGTCCCTGCCAGAGACAAACTTACCCAGAATACGAGGACTACAGATCAAACTATACAACTAGGACTACAGATCAAACTATAATACGAGGACTACAGATCAAACTAGGACTAAAGATAAAACTAGGACTACATATAAAACTAGGACTACAGATCAAACTAGGACTACAGATCAAACTATACAACTAGGACTACAGATCAAACTATAATATGAGGACTACAGATCAAACTAGGACTACAGATAAAACTAGGACTACATATAAAACTAGGACTACAGATCAAACTAGGAATACAGATCAAACTATACAACTAGGACTACAGATACAAGTTGGACTACAGATCAAACTATACAACTAGGACTACAGATCAAACTATAATACTAGGACTACAGATCAAACTATACAACTAGGACTACAGATCAAACTAGGACTACAGATCAAACTATAATACTAGGACTACAGATACAAGTAGGACTACAGATACAACTAAAAAACCAGGACTGCAGATAAAACTATAAAACTAGAACTACAAATCAAACTGATCAAATTGTATTTTCAAGCTTCTTTAGTTAATCAACATAGTTTTCCTTTTTTCCACTTTATGATCTGATCCCTTGGTGCTCCAAGCTACATGATGGGTGATAAGGAAGTAGAACTGTGGGTGGGTGAGGCTACGTCTTGATCACAGAAGAGAATTGATTGACTGCCAGTTTCCCTGCCTTCTGCAACCTGACACCTCCTCAGAATTATTCACACACATGATCATTTCATTGGATAAGAAATATCTTGCCCCACCCCTCCCATGGTCACACATTGACAGGTAACTCACCTGATCTGTCCTCCGTGTCTGTCATCAGTAGAGAAGTTCAGTCTCAGACTAACCTCTCAGTCAGACAGCAGCCATCAGACTGTCTTTAGTCCTGACTGACAGACAGAGTGGAGAACTGCAGACGACCAATCTAAAAGGAGCAGAATGATCAGTTAGGCAGCAAAGCTCTGTTTTCTCTTTACTCTGGAGACGATGGCTGCTGTTGGAGACTAAGGAGTCGAGTACCAAGTCTCTAAGGGGTGACTGGGAATCACGGAGCAGGGACACTCTCCTGTGTAACAGCTAAGGGATGAGCTCCAACGTGTGTCCACAACCAAGCCAGAAGAAGAGAAACGTGAGAAACTCTCTTGTTGATGATTCATCATATTTAACAAGATTGAACTGTGATGGAAATGTTCACTGTGAGTGTTGTGTTGTGTGAACTGTAATCCTGAGCAGTTAAAATCATATGACTGTTTATGGTTCTTGTTGATCATTAACCTGGGAGAGTGTGCTCTGCTAGAAAAGTGTACTTGTGGTATTGTGTTGTGTTGTGTTCTGTGTAGTGTTGTGGTGTGGTGTGGTGTGGTCTGTTGTGTTGTTGTGTGTTCTGTAGTGTGGTTTGTAGTGTTGTGGTGCGTAGTGTAGTGTTGTGTAGTGTAGTGTTGTGTGGTGTGAGCTATGATACTGAGCAGTAAAAGTTGTGTAAGTGTACATGTTGTTGTTAATAATTAACCAGAACAAGAGGAGGAAAGGGAGGGGAGTGAAAGAAAGAGAGAGAGAGATTGTGACAGAGAGAGAGAGAGAGAGAGAGAGCGAGTGAAGGAGGGGGAGAGGGAGGTAGGGAGGTAGAGAGAAAGAGGGAGGGAGAGAGGAAGGGAGGTAGGGAGAGAGAAAGAGGGAGGGAGACAGGAAGGGAGGTAGGGAGAGAGGGAGAGAGGGTGGGAGGTATAGGGAGAGGGGGGGGGGACGTAGAGGGGGAGAGAGAAAAAGACAGAAAGAGGGAAAGAGAGAGAGAGAAAGAGATTGGATGGGTAGAAGAGGTAGGGAGGGAGAGAGGGAGGGAGGGAGAAAGGGAGGAAGAGAGAGAGAGGGAGAGAAAGATATAGAGAGAGAGAGTGAAGGAGGGAGAGAGGGAGGTAGGGAGGGAGAGAGGAAGGGGGTAGGGAGAGAGGGTGGGAAATAGAGGGAAAAAGGGGGGGAGATAGAGGGAGAGAGAGAAAAAGACAGAGAAAGTGTATAGTGTGGTTTGTTGTGTTGCGTTGTGTTGTGTTGTGTTCTGTGTAGTGTTGTGGTCTGGTGTGGTCTGTTGTGTTGTTGTGTGTTCTGTAGTGTGGTTTGTAGTGTTGTGGTGCGTAGTGTTGTGTAGTGTAGTGTAGTGTAGTGTAGTGTAGTGTTGTGTAGTGTAGTGTTGTGTGGTGTTGTGTAGTGTAGTGTTGTGTTGTGTAGTGTAGTGTAGTGTTGTGTAGTGTAGTGTTGTGTTGTGTAGTGTTGTGTAGTGTAGTGTAGTGTTGTGTAGTGTAGTGTTGTGTGGTGTGAGCTATGATACTGAGCAGTAAAAGTTGTGTAAGTGTACATGTTGTTGTTAATAATTAACCAGAACAAGAGGAGGAAAGGGAGGGGAGTGAAAGAAAGAGAGAGAGAGATTGTGACAGAGAGAGAGAGAGAGAGAGAGAGAGAGAGCGAGTGAAGGAGGGGGAGAGGGAGGTAGGGAGGTAGAGAGAAAGAGGGAGGGAGAGAGGAAGGGAGGTAGGGAGAGAGAAAGAGGGAGGGAGAGAGGGAGAGAGGGTGGGAGGTATAGGGAGAGGGGGGGGGACGTAGAGGGAGAGAGAGAAAAAGACAGAAAGAGGGAAAGAGAGAGAGAGAAAGAGATTGGATGGGGAGAAGAGGTAGGGAGGGAGAGAGGGAGGGAGAGAGAGCCAGTGAAGGAGGGAGAGAGGGAGGTAGGGAGGGAGGGAGAAAGAGGGAGGGAGAGAGGAAGGGAGGTAGGGAGAGAGGGTGGGAGGTAGAGGGAGAGAGAGAAAAAGACAGAGAAAGTGTATAGTGTGGTTTGTTGTGTTGCGTTGTGTTGTGTGTTGTGTTGTGGTGTGTTGTGTTGTGGTGTATAGTGTGGTTTGTTGTGTTGCGTTGTGTGTTGTGTTTGGTGTGGTGTGGTGTGGTGTGTTGTGTTGTGTTGTGTTGTGTTGTGTAGTGTTGTGTGAGTAGTGGTGTATAGTGTAGTGTGGTGTGAGAAAATGGAAAATAGCTTTGATTGACGTCTACTGGACATTCTTACTGCATTAAAGGGATACATCACAATTTGTTTTTTGTTGTAACATTATATATAGTATATCTCTATCTGACAGAGAATCAGAGAATCTATCCTAGTCTATATGGTGTACACATTTCCTCAGAGTAGAAAGGAGAAGCTCGGTCTGGCACAGGGGGAAGAGGAGAGAGAGATGTGGCCCTCCTCGACACACGCAGCTCTCTACTACACTGTAACAGAGTCCGTTGTACACAGAGGCAGACGCAGTATTTCGGTGAGGGATTTTGTCCCGTTTATTATCATATACACTTAGTCTTTTCAGCCCGTCTCAACGTTTTCGCGGCTTTCCAGTCGTCCTCTCTCTGGCAAACCGCTCTCGTTCCCAGCCCTTCTACTGAAACGACAAAGGCACACACATCTTAAGCACTTAGCCAACGAGGTTTCATTTGCAACAGGTGTGCAACGAAGCCTCGCCGACACAACCCTGGCCACGGTCCTGTAGCTCCCTCTACAGGCCGAACGCTACATGTCCCCCCACATACACGTTGTACAGCAAATGGGAGGCGTTGACCGAGTCAGGTCAGAGAGGATGAGGGGAGACACATTTAACTGTGTAATTGTATTGATAATTTCCTGTACTTGTAACATTCAAGCCTCTGTTGTTTTATATTGATTGTTACATTCCTTTACAGTTCAGTCTTCTTCTAGTTGGTACTGTCGGCTTGTCCTGGACCAGCAGACAACCGTGACTGTTGAACCCTGCCTAGACCTTGTCCTGGATCAGCAGACAACCGTGACTCTTGAACCCTGCATAGACCTTGTTGAGTGAGTCCCACATCACATCATCAACCCATCAACACATCAATCATCCAATTTCTAGTCTGATTTTTGCTTTGGTCATTCTTTTAAGTTTATTTCCTGCAGCATGAAAATCATGTGATCCTGAGCAGTAAAAATCATATAACTGTTTATGGTTCTTGTTGATCATTAACCAGGAAGAGTGTGCTCTGCTGGTAAAGTGTACTTGTGGTGTTGTGGTTTGTTGTGTTGTGTTGTGGTGTGGTGTGGTGTGGTGTGGTGTGGTGTTGTGTGTTGTGTTGTGTTGTGTGGTGTGTAGTGTAGTGTTGTGTTGTGTGTGTAGTGTAGTGTAGTGTTGTGTAGTGTAGTGTAGTGTTGTGTCTAGTGTAGTGTAGTGTAGTGTAGTGTTGTGTTGTGTAGTGTGGTGTGGTGTGGTGTAGTGTGAGCTATGATCCTGAGCAGTAAAAGTTGTGTAAGTGTACATGCTGTTGTTGATAATTAACCAGGATGGGAGGCTATGATGACTAAGACTTTGACTATAATTTATCATCTGATATTAACAGTTATGGTCCAGAGTCAAACTGACATGGCCTCCATTTTCAGGCTGAGCTGGTTTCATCTGCCAGTTTAAAATGGAGAATAGCTTTGATTGACGCCTACTGGACATTCTTACTGCATTAAAGGGATAGATCATAAAAATAATCTTTTTTTATTTGTTATCTTATATTATACATATATATATATATATATATATATATATACACTCACCGGCCACTTTATTAGGTTCACCTGTTCAACTGCTCTTTAACACAAATATCTAATCATCACATGGCAGCAACTCAATGCATTTAGGCAAGACAACAAGACAACCTGCTGAAGTTCAAACGGAGCATCAGAATGGGGAAGAAAGGTGATTTAAGTGACTTTGAACGTGGCATAGTTGTTGGTGCCAGACGGAGGGATAGAGGGAGTGAGGGAGGGAGTGAGGGAGGGAGAGAATGAGATAGAGGAGGGATAGAGGGAGGGAGAGAGGGAGAGATAGAGGGAGAGAGAGAAGAGAGGGAGGCAGAGAGGGAGGGAGAGGAGGGAGATAGGAAGGGGAGGGAGAGAGGGAGGGAGAGGGGGGGGAGGGAGAGAGGGAGGGAGAGTAGTAGAGAGAGATATGGAGGGAGCAAGAGAGATGGGATGGAGAGAGGAGGGAGGGAGAGAGAGGTACAGAGGAAGAGAGAGAGGCACGGAAGGAGAGAGAGGCACAGAGGGAGAGCAAGAGGAGGGAGGGAGGGAGGAAAGGGAGGGGAGTGAAAGAAAGAGAGAGAGAGATTGTGACAGAGAGAGAGAGAGAGAGAGGGAGGGAGAGAAAGAGAGAGAGAGTGAGTGAAGGAGGGAGAGAGGGAGGTAGGGAGGGAGAGAGGGAGGGAGGGAGAAAGAGGGAGGGAGAGAGGAAGGGAGATATGGAGAGAGGGAGAGAGGGTGAGAGGTAGAGGGAGAGAGGGGGGTAGGGAGGGAGAGAGAGAAAAAGACAGAAAGAGGGAAAGAGAGAGAGATTGGATGGGGAGAAGAGGTAGGGAGGGAGAGAGAGAGAGAGGGAGAAAAAAAGAGAGAGAGAGAGAGAGTGAAGGAGGGAGAGAGGGAGGTAGGGAGGGAGAGAGGTAGAGGGAGAGAGGGGGGGAGGTAGAGGGAGAGAGTGAAAAAGACAGAGAAAGTGTTTTGTGTGGTTTGTTGTGTTGCGTTGTGGTGTGGTGTGGTGTGGTGTGGTGTGGTGTGGTGTTTGGTGTGGTGTGTTGTGTGTGTTGTGTTGTGTAGTGTTGTGTTTGGTGTGGTGTGGTGTGTAGTGTTTTAGTGTGGTGTGGTGTAGTGTGAGCTATGATACTGAACAGTAAAAGTTGTGTAAGTGTACATGTTGTTGTTGATTATTAACCAGGAAGAGAGGGTACTATGACTATGATGTATCATCTGATATTAACAGTTATGGTCCAGAGTCAAACTGACCTGGCCTCCATATTTAGGCTGAGCTGGCTTCATCATAAAAATAATCTTTTTTTTTTATATTATATTATACATATTATATATATATACACTCACCGGCCACTTTATTAGGTACACCTGTTCAACTGGTCTTTAACACAAATATCTAATCAGCCAATCACATGGCAGCAACTCAATGCATTTAGGCAAGACAACAAGACAACCTGCTGAAGTTCAAACTGAGCATCAGAATGGGGAAGAAAGGTGATTTAAGTGACTTTGAACGTGGCATAGTTGTTGGTGCCAGACAGAGGGATAGAGGGAGTGAGGGAGGGAGGGAGGGAGGGAAGGAGAGAATGAGAGAGAGGAGGGAGGGAGGGAGGGAGAGAGGGAGGGATAGAGAGAGGGAGAGAGGGAGAGAGAGAAGGGAGGGAGAGAGGGAGGGAGGGAGAGAGGGAGGGAGGGAAGGAGAGAATGAGAGAAAGGAGGGAGGGAGAGAGGGAGGGATAGAGGGAGGGGGAGAGAGAGAAGGGAGGGAGGCAGGGAGGGAGGGAGAGGAGGGAGAGAGGGAGGGAGATAGGAAGGGGTTGGAGGGAGGGAGGGAGGGAGAGAGGGATGGAGAGAGGGGGGGGAGGGAGAGGATGGAGGGAGAGAGGGAGGGAGAGAGGGAGGGAGAGTAGTAGGGAGAGGTAGGGAGGGAGGAAGAGAGATGGGATGGAGAGAGGAGGGAGGGAGAGAAAGGCATGTAGGGAGAGAGAGGCACAGAGGGAGGGAGGAAAGGGAGGGGAGTGAAAGAAAGAGAGAGAGATTGTGACAGAGAGAGAGAGAGAGAGAGAGAGAGACAGAGCGAGTGAAGGAGGGAGAGAGGGAGGGAGAAAGAGGAAGAGAGAGAGAGAGAGAGGGAGAGAAAGAGAGAGAGAGAGAGTGAGTGAAGGAGGGAGAGAGGGAGGTAGGGTGGGAGAGAGGGAGTGAGGGAGAAAGAGGGAGGGAGAGAGGAAGGGACGTAGGGAGAGATGGAGAGAGGGTGGGAGGTAGAGGGAGAGAGGGGGGTAGGGAGGGAAAGAGAGAAAAAGACAGAAAGAGGGAAAGAGAAAGAGAGAGAGAGATTGGATGGGGAGAAGAGGTAGGGAGGGAGAGAGAGAGGGAGGGAGAGAGAGAGAGAGGGAAAGAAAGAGAGAGAGAGAGCGAGTGAAGCAGGGAGAGAGGGAGGTAGGGAGGGAGAGAGGGACGGAGGGATGAAGAGGGAGGAAGAGAGGTAGGGAGAGGGAGAAAAAGACAGAGAAAGTGTATAGTGTGGTTTGCGTTGTGTGTTGTGTTGTGTTGTGTTGTGTTGTGTTGTGTTGTGTTGTGTTGTGTGGTGTGTAGTGTTGTGTTTGGTGTGGTGTGGTGTGGTGTGTTTTAGTGTGGTGTGTTGTGTAGTGTAGTGGTGTGTCGTGTAGTGTAGTGTGGTGTGGTGTGAGCTATGATACTGAGCAGTAAAAGTTGTGTAAGTGTACATGTTGTTGTTGATTATTAACCAGGAAGGGAGGGTACTATGACTATGATGTACCAGATGATATTAACAGTTACGGTCCAGAGTCAAACTGACCTGGCCTCCATATTCAGGCTGAGCTGCCTTCATCTGCCAGTTTACAATGGAAAATAGCGTTGATTGACGCCTACTGGACATTCTTACTGCATTAGATTAGATTAGATTTGATTCAACTTTATTGTCATTGTGCAGAGTACAAGTACAGAGCCAACGAAATGCAGTTAGCGTCTAACCAGAAGTGCAAAAAAAGCAGACAATGTGAACAATATATACAGGTAGTGCAGTATAAGCAGTATATGAGCAGTATAAGTAGTGCAGTATAAGCAGTACATGTATTAACAGTAACATTATAAGCAGAATAAATATAGAATGCAGTATGAACAATATAAGCAGTATATGAGCTGTATAAGTAAGCAGTATAAGCAGTATATGCATTAACAGTAATATTATAAGCAGAGTAAATAAGCAGAATAAATATGGAATGCAGTATGAAGAGTACAAACAGATATGGACAGTCTGTGTAGTGTATTAACAGTAGCATTCTAAGATGAGTCAAAAATAATGATATGTGCATTATGAACAGCATAGACAGATATGTACAGAAGAGCAGTAGTATATAGTATAAGAGCAGTGTGTATAAGTGAAGATACAGTATGTACAGTTTATAGGAATGCTATAGGGTAAGAGTAGTACAATTGTCCGGGGGGGGGGGTGTAAGTAGGTTGTCACCTAGGGGCAGAGTTGGAGTTCAGTAGGGTGACACCCGCAGGGAAGAAGCTTCCTCTGAACCTGCTTGTTCGGGTACGGAGAGACCTGTAGCGCCTCCCGGAGGGGAGTGGGTTGAACAGTCTGTGGTTGGGGTGAGAACTGTCCTTGACGATGCTGCGTGCCTTACGCAAGCATCGCTTGCCTTGGACAGCCTCAATGGAGTGGAGTGTGGACCCGGTGATGCGTTGGGCAGTTTTCACAACCCTCTGCAGTGCTTCCGGTCAGAGGAAAAGGTAGTGAGGATGCTCTTGATGGTGCAGTGGTAGAAGTGCACCAGGATCTGAGGAGACAGATGGACCTTCTTTAGTCTCCTCAGGAAGAAGAAAGCTGGTGAGCCTTCTTGATCAGGGTAGAGGTGTTGACAGTCCAGGAGAGATCCTCAGAGATGCGGACACCCAGAAACTTGAAGCTGGTGACTCGCTCCACATCAGTCCCGTTGATGAGGATGGGGGTGTGTGTGCCAGCTTTTGACTTCCTGGAGTCCACAATGAGCTCTTTGGCATTCCTGGTGTTGAGAGCCAGGAAGTTGTTGTCGGTGCACCACACTGTTAGGTGCTGGACCTCCTCCCTGGGATAGCTCACAAGGGATAGCTCACAAAAAAAAAACAATCACATTATTTTTAATATATATACTGTATATGTGTACATATTATATATCTCTATCTGACAGTGAATCAGAAAATCTACCCTAGTCTATATGGTGTACACACCTCCTCAGAGTAGAAAGGAGAAGCTCGGCTCGGTACAGAGGGAAGAGGAGAGAGAGATGTGGCCCTCCTCGACACACGCAGCTCTCTACTACACGTTGTACAGCAAATGGGAGGCGTTGACCGAGTCAGTTACAAAGAACTGTTGCTGAAGATTTGCTTCTCCCTTCAGACAAGTTGACTCAACATTCCAGTTGTCTGACCAGACATTGACCTTGTCCTGGACCAGCAGACAACCGCGACTGTTGAACCCTGCCTAGAACTTGTCCTGGACCAGCAGACAACCGTGACTCTTGAACCCTGCATAGACCTTGTTGAGTGAGTCCCACATCACATCATCAATGAAATATTCATTTAATTTCATATAATAGGGAAATCATTCGGTCATTCTTTTATGTTTATTTCCTGCAGCATGAAAATCGTGCGTGAGTGTGTGTGTGTGTGTGTGTGTGTGGTCTTTGGTCTCCTTTAACGTGCTGCGTGTGTTCATTGGGTTTATAGCAGGAGGTTCTTTGAGGAGAGGAGAGAGAGGAGGGGACCACTGCCTCTAAAATGAGTCTCTCTGGGGAGAGAGAGGAGGGGACCACTGCCTCTAAAATGAGTCTCTCTGGGGAGAGAGAGGAGGGGACCACTGCCTCTAAAATGAGTCTCTCTGGGGAGAGAGAGGAGGGGACCACTGCCTCTAAAATGAGTCTCTCTGGGGAGAAAGAGGAGGGGACCACTGCCTCGAAAATGAGTCTCTCTGCGGAGGTTGAAGACATGGGGTAAGACAAGAGTCTCTGGAGGGCATTTACCATGAAGATTATGATACTGATGATGATGATGATGATGATGATGACAGATACTTCATTCATAACCAGATTAATGTTAGACAGAGGAATGTAGATATACTGTAGTTCAATGCATACTGGAGCAACAGACAGTGTTACAACACTCACTAGAAGGAGTGTCCACGGAGAAGAAGAGTGGATCCTGGAGGGAGATGGCCACTAAAAACCTAAAAGCTACTGACAATACAGATATATTAATTTGGACTGGTTACACCGTCCCCACTCTCCTCCTCCCAGCGCACCCCAACCCTCCATGGTAATGGGGATCCCCTGAATGAAACAAAGACACGTTCATTAACACTCTGTCCTTCACAATGCCACCCTGCTGTGGAACTGGCTCTCGAAGCTCAGCTCATATGGCACATTTAAAAACACAACTCCACCTTGTAATGCAGGGTCCAGCAGGAGAGACCAGCCTCACCTGTACCTAGCTGTGTGTCCATGAAGAGTGACCACTCTATGGACCATCCAATACACTTCAGACAAGGAACCAGCACTGCTAAACAATGGTAGGTGTATCATGGGGGATGTGATGAACTAACAGCTAGACTACGCCACCTGTTTGTTTCATGTAGTCAATATTCTAACAACACACAAACACACACTCATATGAACACATGACATCCATTATCTTCTGTTAAACATATGAGAATATTGGTGTCTGACAACACAGATACCCACTCATGAACATGTGCTGTTCATTGTCTCCTGTTAATGAATGTGAGAATGTTGGTGTCTTTGTGTTTGACAGGGTCCAGCAGGAGAGACAAGCCTCACCTGTACCTAGCTGTGTGTCCATGAAGAGTGACCACTCTATGGGCCATCCAATACACTTCAGACAAGGAACCGTCACTGCTAAACAAGGGTAGGTGTATCATGGGGGATGTGATGAACTAACTGCTAGACTACGCCACCTCTTTGTTTCATGAGGTCCTCAGAGTGTGCTGTTCACTGTCTCCTGTTAATGAATGTGAGAATGTTGGTGTCTTTGTGTTCGACACAGGAATGTAGATATACTGTTGTTCAATGCATTCTGTAGCAACAGACAGTGTTACAACACTCACTAGAAGGCATGTCCACGGAGGAGGAGAGTGGATCCTGTTGGGAGATGGACACTAAAAACCTAAAAGCTACTGACCATACAGATATATTAATTTGGACTGACTAAAACGTCCACCAATGTCAGTTTTTTGTAATATTCATCTGACCCAGGAACTATGTTTAGCGGTATACACTCTGAAGTTATTCTATTTGAGAAACTGGGCCTCATTCACACTTCTTTGGATAAAGACATCTGCTTATTTCTTGTTTTTACCCAGAATCCCCAGTGACCAGGTGGAGAGACCAGAGTCAGAGATTCCCAGTGGTCAGTCTGTCCAGAGTCAAAGTGAACTGGCCTCCATATTCAGGGTGAGCTAAATAAAAAGTATGACATTGAAGGTGGCAAAGTCATCCCCATATAATTTTTTTTTTTTCTTATTTCAATTGCATGCCAAAGTCAAGTGTTTTTTGTATTTAGTCTCTCTACTGTGTGTAAAGGTTTACCCATAATTGTCTATCTCACTCCACTTTATTTTTCTAAATGTTTCAGTCGCTTGAAGACAATGTCATCACTTTACTGAGAAATGAGCTGAAGAGGTTCAAGAGGCTTATTTCTCAAGACTACCCAGAGTGCTTTGAGAGTCAGGGGGAGAAAGAGCAAGTGGTGGATGATGAAGAAGAAGAGAAGCAGGAGAGCAGTGCCAGAGAAGGGGCTCTGAAGATCACACTGCACGTCCTGAGGAACATGAACCAGAAGGAGCTCGCTGACACACTGGAGAAACGTAAGAGACCTCATGTGTTTTCACAGAGAAGTGTTACTGGGCTGAAATATTATTGGAAATACAAACACCACTAACTGTAATTATGATGTATATCCCCATTTGGTCACTCTTTATATTATGTTGCCTCTATAACTTGGTGTCTCTGTAATTACTCCAGTAACAAGATTGTTTGTTACTGTATAATTGCAGAGTAATGGGTTTGGACAGTTTCCTATAACACAGATGGAATAAGGACTGTTCTTTCCAACACGTGTAGTAATATATCATTCAACTACACTACATACTATGTAATTAATTACTATATAATTAATTAAAAATCAACTACTATATAACAACTTGTTAATTAATACAACATGTGGTCCTCTGTGGCTCAGTCAATATAGCATGGCTTTAATAATGCTTAGGTTGTGGGTTTGATTCCTGCTGGGATCATATATACTGAAATGCAATATATATTTACAGTTACTGAGGGTACTGGGTCAACTTAATGATAAGTGTGGAATATTTTGTAAATTGTTTTGTCATTCAGGTGAGCTGGCTGTGGTGTGCCAACATGAACGTGAACTCAAGTCCACCCTGAAGACGAAGTTTCAGTGTGTGTTTGAGGGAATAGCTAAGCAAGGCAACCCAATACTTCTCGATAAGGTCTACACAGAGGTCTACATCACAGAGGGTGGAAGTGGAGAGGTCAATAACGAACATGAGGTCAGACAGATTGAGACAGCATCCAGGAGACCAGCAACACAGGAGACACCAATCAAATGCAACGACATCTTCAAGCCTTTACCTGGACAAGACAAACCAATGAGAAATGTGCTGACAAAGGGAGTCGCTGGCATTGGAAAAACAGTCTCTACTCAGAAGTTCATTACGGACTGGGCTGAAGGAAAAGCCAATCAGGATGTCCAGTTCATATTTCCACTTCCTTTTCGGGAGCTGAATTTAATGAAAGAGAAGAAGTGCAGTTTGAATGAACTTCTTGGTCATTTCTTCATTGAAATAAAAGAATCCGGAATCTCCAACTTTGACAAGTATAAAGTTCTGTTCATCTTTGATGGTCTGGATGAGTGTCGACTTCCTCTAGACTTCCAGAACAACGAGACATGTTGTGATGCCACAGAGTCAACCTCAGTGGACGTGCTGCTGACAAACCTCATCAAGGGGAATCTGCTTCCCTCTGCTCTCCTCTGGATAACCTCCCGACCTGCAGCAGCCAATCAGATCCCTCCTGAGTGTGTTGACCAGGTGACAGAGGTACGAGGGTTCAACAACCCACAGAAGGAGGAGTACTTCAGGAAGAGAATCAGTGATGAGAACCTGGCCAGCAGAATCAACACACACATGAAGTCATCAAGGAGCCTCCACATCATGTGCCACATACCAGTGTTCTGTTGGCTCTCAGCCACTACCCTAGAGAGACTGTTGGGTGAAGCAGAGAGAGGAGAGATGCCCAAGACCCTGACACAGATGTACACACACTTCCTGGTATTTCAGACCCAACAGAGGAATGTGAAGTACCTTGGAGACCATGACAAAGATCCACAGTGGGATAAAGAGCTAATTCTGTCACTGGGAAAACTGGCCTTCAATCAGCTGGAAAGTGGCAATCTGATCTTCTATGAGGAAGACCTGAGAGAGTGTGGCATTGATGTCACAGAAGCCACATTGTACTCGGGTGTGTGCACTGAGATCTTCAGAGAGGAGTGTGGGCTGCACAAAGTGTTCAGCTTTGTGCATCTGAGCATCCAGGAGTTTCTAGCTGCTTTATATACGTTCCTCACATTCAACATCAGCAATGAGAATCCACTGGTCAAACAGAAATCCTCATCCAGGAAGCTATGGTCATTACTCAGACGCAAACCAAAGATTCACACACCACTGATCAACCCCATCATCAACCTACACAAGAGTGCAGTGGACAAGGCCTTACAGAGTAAGAATGGTCACCTGGACCTGTTCCTGCGCTTCCTCCTGGGCCTCTCACTGGAGTCCAATCAGAATCTCCTACGAGGCCTTCTGACACAGACAGGAAGCAGCTCACAGACCAATGTGGAAACAGTCAAGTATATCAAGGAGAAGATCAGGGAGAATCCCTATCCAGAGAGGTGCATCAATCTGTTCCACTGTCTGAATGAGCTGAATGACCATTCTCTAGTGGAGGAGATCCAAAGATACCTGAGCTCAGGATGTCTCTCAGAAGCCCAACTCTCACCTGCACAGTGGTCAGCTCTGGTCTTTGTGTTGCTGACTTCAGAAGAGGAGCTGGATGTGTTTGACTTGAAGAAGTACTCCAGATCAGAAGAGGATCTTCTGAGGCTGCTGCCAGTGATCACAGCCTCTAAGACGGCACTGTAAGTAGATGGACAAAACACTGTATTGATACTTGAGCGATGAATGGAGTATGTGATCACTTTTTATGATTTACGGATTAAATGGAAGAAACTGAGTTATTGATCACATGGTCAAAAGTCATTCATAAATTTATTGCACACTTATGTTTCATGTTTTATTGACACACAAATACACGACTTGCTCCAACATGTTCAGTCGCTTTGTGTCTCGACTCCCAATAATGAGGTAGAAAGAGCCATTTCCAGTCGGAGTACTGAACTATGGTTTGGAGAAATACACTCCTGACGTTTTTAAGACTATCGAAATCCACTGAATCCATTGAAATGAAGTTAAATGATTAGAAAACATGTTGTTCTATGTTAAAATCCCGAAAATGTCATTATATTGTAATTAGGTGCGGCGACATTCAACTGGAAATGATAGAACACATTACATATGTAAATTTTTCTCTGAGTTAAAAAGACTTGATGCTTGTATTTATTCCTCATTCAGGCTGAATGGATGTGACCTCACAGAGAGATGCTGTGAAGCGTTGGCCTCAGCTCTCAGCTCAGAC
>NC_139654.1:6532169-6602169 GCF_951799395.1 Argentina silus | reverse complement strand
ACCATGTTGGAGAGTGCAGGCTCAAACCTGGGCTGATCAAATGTAAGTCACCATCGCTGTAGAGAATAGGACTGTGATTTTACTCAAGAACCAGGGTACAGCAGAGTTCAAACAGAGCACCAGTATTGTATTCATATGTAAATCTAAAATATTAGTTAATGTGAATTAGTTGTATCCCTTGTAAAACAATTTCAATTAATTCAAGTAATATTTTGTGAAGAGTGTTGTGAAGAGAAAAAGAATGTTACCATAACAAGATCACATTGTGAATATTGTAAGTTATTCAATTGTATTGATTTGATGATTATTTTTGCCCTCTCAATCAGATGCCTGTGAGCTCACACTGGACCCAAACACAGCACACAGACTCCTCTCTCTGACTGAGGAGAACAGAAAGGTGACACGGGGGAGAGAGGAGCAGCCGTATCCTGATCACCCAGAGAGATTTGAGCGCTGGTACCAGGTGCTGTGTAGAGAGGGTCTGACTGGGCGCTGTTACTGGGAGGTAGAGTGGAGTGGGAGAGAGGCTGGTATAGGAGTGACATATAAAGGAATCAGCAGGAGAGGAGGGGGTTGTGACTGTAGGTTGGGATACAATGACAAGTCCTGGAGTCTGTTCTGCTCTGGTAACAGTTACTCCACCAGTCACAATAATAATAGCACTGTCATACCTGTCTCCTCCTCTGGCTCCCACAGAGTAGGAGTGTATCTGGACTGGCCGGCCTGCACTCTGTCCTTCTACAGGGTCTCCTCTGACACACGGACCCTCCTGCACACATTCCACTCCACATTCACTGAGCCCCTCTACCCAGGGTTTGGGCTTGGGTATGACTCTTCAGTGACCCTGTGTAAACTAGTCTCAGGGAGATCACACTGAACACCAAAGGCTCAAAGATAACGGATCAGAACTTGATGCAGTTGGATAGTGGTGTGTTTTCACTGAGATGTTGGATGTACAGATGTTACCTCTCCCAGTGTCTAGTGTGTAGGGTGTAGTGTGTAGGGTGTAGGGTGTAGTGTGTAGTGTGTAGGATTGTTGTGTGTAGTTATATTATTTTTTACTATATATATATATATGCATCTGATAGTAAAATAGACTGCAATAGAGTGACAAAAAATAGAAGCTTACATGTTTTTTAGTTGTTTTGATGGAAAAGCCTCTGACAATCCAGATGAATGATTAGATGATCAAATCAGACTGATGATGAACTCTGAGAATAACACAGGAGAGAGTGTCTGAATGTACATAAGAGTTGGTTAGATTGGTTGTTTGAGTTGTGATGCTGGATTACGTTGTTGTGTGTAAGATAGTATGGTCAATTTCTATAGAAAATAAAGATTCCTAATTCTACAAAGGAAAGGTAGAGAGAGAATTAAGAGCAGGATGGCCAGTGATTGATTTGTGAAGGGAGAGTAGTGGAGATGTTTATACAGGTTACATACAGAACTGTCTTCACCAATAGGAGGGGAAACCAGGCCGCGACGCGATGTAGGAGACGAATGATATTGGTGATATAAGTGATTTGTATTTGAGGGAGGTAACCTAGATTTGAAAGTATAAATGGCGGTCTGAAAGGACAACGAAAAACCCCTTTGCAAACGTGTTTACTTTTATTACTTGTGAATAAAAGTCTCTGAATAAACCATCAGCTCTAGTCTTTGGCATTTTTTATGTTCAAGTATTTTTAACTTGAAATTCCACCACACTAGCTACAGTCAATCACACTGCTACTGTATGAACTAGCTACAGTCAATCACACTGCTACTGTATGAACTAGCTACAGTCAATCACACTGCTACTGTATAAACTAGCTACAGTCCCGATGCTACTGTATGAACTAGCTACAGTCAATCACACTGCTACTGTATGAACTAGCTACAGTCAATCACACTGCTACTGTATGAACTAGCTACAGTACCAATGATACACTACATTAATTAGCTACAGTCTATCACACTGGTACTGTATGAACTAGCTATAGTCCCAATGCTACACTATATGAACTAGCTACAGTCAATCACAATGCTACTGTTTGAGCTAGCTACAGTCAATCACACTGCTACTGTATTAACTAGCTACAGTCCCAATGCTACTGTATGAACTAGCTACAGTCCCAATGATACACCATATGAACTAGCGACAGTAGCTAGTTCATACAGTAGCAGTGTGACTGACTGTTGCTAGAACTATCTACAATCACATGACTACTTCATGAACTAGCTACAGTCAATCACACTGCTACTATATAAACTAGCTACAGTCAATCACACTGCTACTGTATGAACTAGCTACAGTCAATCACACTGCTACTGTATGAACTAGCTACAGTCCCAATGCTACTGAATGAACTAGCTACAATCAATCACACTGCTACTGTATGAACTAGCTACAGTCCCAATGATACACTATATGAACTAGCGACAGTAGCTAGCTCATACATTAGCAGTGTGACTGACTGTTGCTAGAACTATCTACAATGATATGACTACTGTATGAACTAGCTACAGTCAATCACACTGCTACTGTATGAACTAGCTACAGTAAATCACACTGCTACTGTATGAACTAGCTACAGTCAATCACAATGCTACTGTATGAACTAGTTACAGTCAATCACACTGCTACTGTATGAACTAGCTACAGTCAATCACACTGCTACTGTATGAAATAGCTACAGTCCCAATGCTACACTATATGAACTAGCTACAGTCAATCACACTGCTACTGTATGAATTAGCTACAGTCCAAATGCTACTGTATGAACTAGCTACATTTAATGACACTGCTACTGTATGAACTAGCTACAGTCAATCACACTGCTACTGTATGAACTAGCTACAGTCAACCACTTTGCTACTGTATCAACTAGCTACAGTCCCATTGATACACTATATTAACTAGCGACTGTAGCTATTTCATACAGTAGCAGTGTGACTGACTATCGCTAGAACTAGCTACAATTACATGACTACTTCATGAACTAGCTACAGTCAATCACACTGCTACTGTATAAACTAGCTACAGTCAATCACACTGCTACTGTAAGAACTAGCTACAGTCAATCACAATGCTACTGTATGAACTAGCTACAGTCAATCACACTGCTACTGTATGAACTAGCTACAATCAATCACACTGCTACTGTATGAAATAGCTACAGTCCCAATGCTACACTATATGAACTAGCTACAGTCAATCACACTGCTACTGTATGAACTAGCTACAATCAATCACACTGCTACTGTATGAACTAGTTACAGTACCAATGATACACTATATGAACTAGCGACAGTCAATCACACTGGTACTGTATGAACTAGCTACAGTCAATCACAATGCTACTGTATGACTAGCTACAGTCAATCACAATGCTACTGTATGAACTAGCTACAGTCCCAATGATACACTATATTAACTAGCGACTGTAGCTATTTCATACAGTAGCAGTGTGACTGACTATCGCTAGAACTAGCTACAATTACATGACTACTTCATGAACTAGCTACAGTCAATCACACTGCTACTGTATAAACTAGCTACAGTCAATCACACTGCTACTGTAAGAACTAGCTACAGTCAATCACACTGCTACTGTATGAACTAGCTATAGTCCCAATGCTACACTATATGAACTAGCTACAGTCAATAACAATGCTACACTATGAGCTAGCTACAGTCAATCACACTGCTACTGTATGAACTAATACAGTCAATCACACTGCTACTGTATTAACTAGCTACAGTCCCAATGCTACTGTATGAACTAGCTACAGTCCCAATGATACACCATATGAACTAGCGACAGTAGCTAGTTCATACAGTAGCAGTGTGACTGACTGTTGCTAGAACTATCTACAATCACATGACTATTTCATGAACTAGCTACAGTCAATCACACTGCTACTGTATAAACTAGCTACAGTCAATCACACTGCTACTGTATGAACTAGCTACAGTCCTAATGCTACTGAATGAACTAGCTACAATCAATCACACTGCTCCTGTATGAACTAGCTACAGTCCCAATGATACACTATATTAACGAGCGACTGTAGCTATTTCATACATTAGCAGTGTGACTGACTATCGCTAGAACTAGCTACAATTGCATGACTACTGTATGAACTAGCTACAGTCAATCACACTGCTACTGTATGAACTAGCTACAGTCATTCACAATGCTACTGTATGAACTAGCTACAGTCAATCACAATGCTACTGTATAAACTAGCTACAGTCAATCACACTGCTACTGTGTGAACTAGCTACAGTCAATCACACTGCTACTGTATAATCTAGATACAGTCAATCACACTGCTACTGTATGAATTAGCTACAGTCCCAATGCTACTGTATGAACTAGCTACAGTCAATCACACTGCTACTGTATAAAATAGCTACAGTCAATCACACTGCTACTGTATGAACTAGCTACATTCCCAATTCTACTGTATGAACTAGCTACAGTCAATCACACTGCTACTGTATGAACTGTCTACAGTCAATCACACTGCTACTGTATGAACTAGCTATAGTCCCAATGCTACACTATATGAACTAGCTACAGTCAATCACAATGCTACTGTATGAGCTAGCTACACAATCACACTGCTACTGTATAAACTAGCTACAGTTAATCACACTGCTACTGTATGAACTAGCTACAGTCAATCACACTGCTACTGTATGAACTAGCTACAGTCCCAATGCTACTGAATGAACTAGCTACAATCAATCACACTGCTCCTGTTTGAACTAGCTACAGTCCCAATGATACACTATATGAACTAGCTACAGTCAATCACACTGCTACTGTATAAACTAGCTACAGTCAATCACACTGCTACTGTATGAACTAGCTACAGTCAATCACACTGCTACTGTATGAACTAGCTACAGTCAATCACACTGCTACTGTATGAACTAGCTACAATCAATCACACTGCTACTGTATGAAATAGCTACAGTCCCAATGCTACACTATATGAACTAGCTACAGTCAATCACACTGCTACTGTATGAACTAGCTACAGTCAATCACAATGCTACTGTATGACTAGCTACAGTCAATCACAATGCTACTGTATGAACTAGCTACAGTCAATCACACTGCTACTGTATGAACTAGCTACAGTCAATCACACTGCTACTGTATGAACTAGCGACAGTCAATCATACTGCTACTGTATGAATTAGCTACAGTCCCAATGCTACTGTAGAACTAGCTACAGTCAATCACACTGCTACTGTATGAACTAGCTACAGTCAATCACACTGCTACTGTATGAACTAGCTACAGTCAATCACACTGCTACTGTATGAATTAGCTACAGTCCCAATGCTACTGTATGAACTAGCTACAGTCAATCACACTGCTACTGTATGAACTAGCGACAGTCAATCATACTGCTACTGTATGAATTAGCTACAGTCCCAATGCTACTGTAGAACTAGCTACAGTCAATCACACTGCTACTGTATGAACTAGCTACAGTCAATCACACTGCTACTGTATGAACTAGCTACAGTCAATCACACTGCTACTGTATAAACTAGCTACAGTCCCGATGCTACTGTATGAACTAGCTACAGTCAATCACACTGCTACTGTATGACCTAGCTACAGTACCAATGATACACTATATTAACGAGCGACTGTAGCTATTTCATACATTAGCAGTGTGACTGACTATCGCTAGAACTAGCTACAATTGCATGACTACTGTATGAACTAGCTACAGTCAATCACACTGCTACTGTATGAACTAGCTACAGTCATTCACAATGCTACTGTATGAACTAGCTACAGTCAATCACAATGCTACTGTATAAACTAGCTACAGTCAATCACACTGCTACTGTGTGAACTAGCTACAGTCAATCACACTGCTACTGTATAATCTAGATACAGTCAATCACACTGCTACTGTATGAATTAGCTACAGTCCCAATGCTACTGTATGAACTAGCTACAGTCAATCACACTGCTACTGTATAAAATAGCTACAGTCAATCACACTGCTACTGTATGAACTAGCTACATTCCCAATTCTACTGTATGAACTAGCTACAGTCAATCACACTGCTACTGTATGAACTGTCTACAGTCAATCACACTGCTACTGTATGAACTAGCTATAGTCCCAATGCTACACTATATGAACTAGCTACAGTCAATCACAATGCTACTGTATGAGCTAGCTACACAATCACACTGCTACTGTATAAACTAGCTACAGTTAATCACACTGCTACTGTATGAACTAGCTACAGTCAATCACACTGCTACTGTATGAACTAGCTACAGTCCCAATGCTACTGAATGAACTAGCTACAATCAATCACACTGCTCCTGTTTGAACTAGCTACAGTCCCAATGATACACTATATGAACTAGCTACAGTCAATCACACTGCTACTGTATAAACTAGCTACAGTCAATCACACTGCTACTGTATGAACTAGCTACAGTCAATCACACTGCTACTGTATGAACTAGCTACAGTCAATCACACTGCTACTGTATGAACTAGCTACAATCAATCACACTGCTACTGTATGAAATAGCTACAGTCCCAATGCTACACTATATGAACTAGCTACAGTCAATCACACTGCTACTGTATGAACTAGCTACAGTCAATCACAATGCTACTGTATGACTAGCTACAGTCAATCACAATGCTACTGTATGAACTAGCTACAGTCAATCACACTGCTACTGTATGAACTAGCTACAGTCAATCACAATGCTACTGTATGAACTAGCTACAGTCAATCACACTGCTACTGTATGAACTAGCTACAGTCAATCACACTGCTACTGTATGAACTAGCTACAGTCATTCAGAATGATACTGTATGAACTAGCTAGAGTCAATCACACTGCTACTGTATAAACTAGCTTCAGTCAATCACAATGCTACTGTATGAACTAGCTACAGTCAATCACACTGCTACTGTATGAACTAGCTACAATCAATCACACTGCTACTGTATGAAATAGCTACAGTCCCAATGCTACACTATATGAACTAGCTACAGTCAATCACACTGCTACTGTATGAACTAGCTACAGTCAATCACAATGCTACTGTATGACTAGCTACAGTCAATCACCATGCTACTGTATGAACTAGCTACAGTCAATCACACTGCTACTGTATGAACTAGCTACAGTCAATCACACTGCTACTGTATGAACTAGCTACAGTCAATCACACTGCTACTGTATGAACTAGCGACAGTCAATCATACTGCTACTGTATGAATTAGCTACAGTCCCAATGCTACTGTAGAACTAGCTACAGTCAATCACACTGCTACTGTATGAACTAGCTACAGTCAATCACACTGCTACTGTATGAACTAGCTACAGTCAATCACACTGCTACTGTATAAACTAGCTACAGTCCCGATGCTACTGTATGAACTAGCTACAGTCAATCACACTTCTACTGTATGAACTAGCTACAGTCATTCACAATGCTACTGTATGAACTAGCTACAGTCAATCACACTGCTACTGTGTGAACTAGCTACAGTCAATCACACTGCTACTGTATAATCTAGATACAGTCAATCACACTGCTACTGTATGAATTAGCTACAGTCCCAATGCTACTGTATGAACTAGCTACAGTCAATCACACTGCTACTGTATAAAATAGCTACAGTCAATCACACTGCTACTGTATGAACTAGCTACATTCCCAATTCTACTGTATGAACTAGCTACAGTCAATCACACTGCTACTGTATGAACTGTCTACAGTCAATCACACTGCTACTGTATGAACTAGCTATAGTCCCAATGCTACACTATATGAACTAGCTACAGTCAATCACAATGCTACTGTATGAGCTAGCTACACAATCACACTGCTACTGTATAAACTAGCTACAGTTAATCACACTGCTACTGTATGAACTAGCTACAGTCAATCACACTGCTACTGTATGAACTAGCTACAGTCCCAATGCTACTGAATGAACTAGCTACAATCAATCACACTGCTCCTGTTTGAACTAGCTACAGTCCCAATGATACACTATATGAACTAGCTACAGTCAATCACACTGCTACTGTATAAACTAGCTACAGTCAATCACACTGCTACTGTATGAACTAGCTACAGTCAATCACACTGCTACTGTATGAACTAGCTACAGTCAATCACACTGCTACTGTATGAACTAGCTACAATCAATCACACTGCTACTGTATGAAATAGCTACAGTCCCAATGCTACACTATATGAACTAGCTACAGTCAATCACACTGCTACTGTATGAACTAGCTACAGTCAATCACAATGCTACTGTATGACTAGCTACAGTCAATCACAATGCTACTGTATGAACTAGCTACAGTCAATCACACTGCTACTGTATGAACTAGCTACAGTCAATCACAATGCTACTGTATGAACTAGCTACAGTCAATCACACTGCTACTGTATGAACTAGCTACAGTCAATCACACTGCTACTGTATGAACTAGCTACAGTCATTCAGAATGATACTGTATGAACTAGCTAGAGTCAATCACACTGCTACTGTATAAACTAGCTTCAGTCAATCACAATGCTACTGTATGAACTAGCTACAGTCAATCACACTGCTACTGTATGAAATAGCTACAGTCCCAATGCTACACTATATGAACTAGCTACAGTCAATCACACTGCTACTGTATGAACTAGCTACAGTCAATCACAATGCTACTGTATGACTAGCTACAGTCAATCACCATGCTACTGTATGAACTAGCTACAGTCAATCACACTGCTACTGTATGAACTAGCTACAGTCAATCACACTGCTACTGTATGAACTAGCTACAGTCAATCACACTGCTACTGTATGAACTAGCGACAGTCAATCATACTGCTACTGTATGAATTAGCTACAGTCCCAATGCTACTGTAGAACTAGCTACAGTCAATCACACTGCTACTGTATGAACTAGCTACAGTCAATCACACTGCTACTGTATGAACTAGCTACAGTCAATCACACTGCTACTGTATAAACTAGCTACAGTCCCGATGCTACTGTATGAACTAGCTACAGTCAATCACACTGCTACTGTATGACCTAGCTACAGTACCAATGATACACTACATTAATTAGCTACAGTCTATCACACTGGTACTGTATGAACTAGCTATAGTCCCAATGCTACACTATATGAACTAGCTACAGTCAATCACAATGCTACTGTTTGAGCTAGCTACAGTCAATCAAACTGCTACTGTATTAACTAGCTACAGTCCCAATGCTACTGTATGAACTAGCTACAGTCCCAATGATACACCATATGAACTAGCGACAGTAGCTAGTTCATACAGTAGCAGTGTGACTGACTGTTGCTAGAACTATCTACAATCACATGACTACTTCATGAACTAGCTACAGTCAATCACACTGCTACTATATAAACTAGCTACAGTCAATCACACTGCTACTGTATGAACTAGCTACAGTCAATCACACTGCTACTGTATGAACTAGCTACAGTCCAAATGCTACTGAATGAACTAGCTACAATCAATCACACTGCTACTGTATGAACTAGCTACAGTCCCAATGATACACTATATGAACTAGCGACAGTAGCTAACTCATACATTAGCAGTGTGACTGACTGTTGCTAGAACTATCTACAATGATATGACTACTGTATGAACTAGCTACAGTCAATCACACTGCTACTGTATGAACTAGCTACAGTAAATCACACTGCTACTGTATGAATTAGCTACAGTCCCAATGCTACTGTAGAACTAGCTACAGTCAATCACAGTGCTACTGTATGAACTAGCTACAGTCAATCACACTGCTACTGTATAAACTAGCTACAGTCCCGATGCTACTGTATGAACTAGCTACAGTCAATCACACTGCTACTGTATGAACTAGCTACAGTCAATCACACTGCTACTGTATGACCTAGCTACAGTACCAATGATACACTACATTAATTAGCTACAGTCTATCACACTGGTACTGTATGAACTAGCTATAGTCCCAATGCTACACTATATGAACTAGCTACAGTCAATCACAATGCTACTGTTTGAGCTAGCTACAGTCAATCACACTGCTACTGTATTAACTAGCTACAGTCCCAATGCTACTGTATGAACTAGCTACAGTCCCAATGATACACCATATGAACTAGCGACAGTAGCTAGTTCATACAGTAGCAGTGTGACTGACTGTTGCTAGAACTATCTACAATCACATGACTACTTCATGAACTAGCTACAGTCAATCACACTGCTACTATATAAACTAGCTACAGTCAATCACACTGCTACTGTATGAACTAGCTACAGTCAATCACACTGCTACTGTATGAACTAGCTACAGTCCAAATGCTACTGAATGAACTAGCTACAATCAATCACACTGCTACTGTATGAACTAGCTACAGTCCCAATGATACACTATATGAACTAGCGACAGTAGCTAGCTCATACATTAGCAGTGTGACTGACTGTTGCTAGAACTATCTACAATGATATGACTACTGTATGAACTAGCTACAGTCAATCACACTGCTACTGTATGAACTAGCTACAGTCAATCACAATGCTACTGTATGAACTAGTTACAGTCAATCACACTGCTACTGTATGAGCTAGCTACAGTCAATCACACTGCTACTGTATGAAATAGCTACAGTCCCAATGCTACACTATATGAACTAGCTACAGTCAATCACACTGCTACTGTTTGAATTAGCTACAGTCCCAATGCTACTGTATGAACTAGCTACATTTAATGACACTGCTACTGTATGAACTAGCTACAGTCAATCACACTGCTACTGTATGAACTAGCTACAGTCAACCACTCTGCTACTGTATCAACTAGCTACAGTCCCAATGATACACTATATTAACTAGCGACTGTAGCTATTTCATACAGTAGCAGTGTGACTGACTATCGCTAGAACTAGCTACAATTGCATGACTACTTCATGTACTAGCTACAGTCAATCACACTGCTACTGTATAAACTAGCTACAGTCAATCACACTGCTACTGTAAGAACTAGCTACAGTCAATCACAATGCTACCGTATGAACTAGCTACAGTCAATCACACTGCTACTGTATGAACTAGCTACAATCAATCACACTGCTACTGTATGAAATAGCTACAGTCAATCACACTGCTACTGTATGAACTAGCTACAGTCCAAATGCTACTGAATGAACTAGCTACAATCAATCACACTGCTACTGTATGAACTAGCTACAGTCCCAATGATACACTATATGAACTAGCGACAGTAGCTAGCTCATACATTAGCAGTGTGACTGACTGTTGCTAGAACTATCTACAATGATATGACTACTGTATGAACTAGCTACAGTCAATCACACTGCTACTGTATGAACTAGCTACAGTCAATCACACTGCTACTGTATGAACTAGCTACAGTCAATCACAATGCTACTGTATGAACTAGTTACAGTCAATCACACTGCTACTGTATGAACTAGCTACAGTCAATCACACTGCTACTGTATAAACTAGCTACAGTCCCGATGCTACTGTATGAACTAGCTACAGTCAATCACACTGCTACTGTATGAACTAGCTACAGTCAATCACACTGCTACTGTATGACCTAGCTACAGTACCAATGATACACTACATTAATTAGCTACAGTCTATCACACTGGTACTGTATGAACTAGCTATAGTCCCAATGCTACACTATATGAACTAGCTACAGTCAATCACAATGCTACTGTTTGAGCTAGCTACAGTCAATCACACTGCTACTGTATTAACTAGCTACAGTCCCAATGCTACTGTATGAACTAGCTACAGTCCCAATGATACACCATATGAACTAGCGACAGTAGCTAGTTCATACAGTAGCAGTGTGACTGACTGTTGCTAGAACTATCTACAATCACATGACTACTTCATGAACTAGCTACAGTCAATCACACTGCTACTATATAAACTAGCTACAGTCAATCACACTGCTACTGTATGAACTAGCTACAGTCAATCACACTGCTACTGTATGAACTAGCTACAGTCCAAATGCTACTGAATGAACTAGCTACAATCAATCACACTGCTACTGTATGAACTAGCTACAGTCCCAATGATACACTATATGAACTAGCGACAGTAGCTAGCTCATACATTAGCAGTGTGACTGACTGTTGCTAGAACTATCTACAATGATATGACTACTGTATGAACTAGCTACAGTCAATCACACTGCTACTGTATGAACTAGCTACAGTCAATCACAATGCTACTGTATGAACTAGTTACAGTCAATCACACTGCTACTGTATGAGCTAGCTACAGTCAATCACACTGCTACTGTATGAAATAGCTACAGTCCCAATGCTACACTATATGAACTAGCTACAGTCAATCACACTGCTACTGTTTGAATTAGCTACAGTCCCAATGCTACTGTATGAACTAGCTACATTTAATGACACTGCTACTGTATGAACTAGCTACAGTCAATCACACTGCTACTGTATGAACTAGCTACAGTCAACCACTCTGCTACTGTATCAACTAGCTACAGTCCCAATGATACACTATATTAACTAGCGACTGTAGCTATTTCATACAGTAGCAGTGTGACTGACTATCGCTAGAACTAGCTACAATTACATGACTACTTCATGTACTAGCTACAGTCAATCACACTGCTACTGTATAAACTAGCTACAGTCAATCACACTGCTACTGTAAGAACTAGCTACAGTCAATCACAATGCTACCGTATGAACTAGCTACAGTCAATCACACTGCTACTGTATGAACTAGCTACAATCAATCACACTGCTACTGTATGAAATAGCTACAGTCCCAATGCTACACTATATGAACTAGCTACAGTCAATCACACTGCTACTGTATGAACTAGCTACAGTCCCAATGATACACTATATGAACTAGCGACAGTCAATCACACTGGTACTGTATGAACTAGCTACAGTCAATCACAATGCTACTGTATGACTAGCTACAGTCAATCACAATGCTACTGTATGAACTAGCTACAGTCCCAATGATACACTATATTAACTAGCGACTGTAGCTATTTCATACAGTAGCAGTGTGACTGACTATCGCTAGAACTAGCTACAATTACATGACTACTTCATGAACTAGCTACAGTCAATCACAATGCTACTGTATAAACTAGCTACAGTCAATCACACTGCTACTGTAAGAACTAGCTACAGTCAATCACACTGCTACTGTATGAACTAGCTATAGTCCCAATGCTACACTATATGAACTAGCTACAGTCAATCACACTGCTACTGTATGAACTAGCTACCGTCCCAGTGCTACACTATATAAACTAGCTACAGTTAATCACACTGCTACTGTATGAACTAGCTACAGTCAACCACACTGCTACTGTATCAACTAGCTACAGTCCCAATGATACACTATATTAACTAGCGACTGTAGCTATTTCATACAGTAGCAGTGTGACTGACTATCGCTAGAACTAGCTACAATCACATGACTACTGTATGAACTAACAACAGTCAATCACACTGCTACTGTATGAACTAGTTACAGTCAATCACACTGCTACTATATGAACTAGCTACAGTCCCAATGCTACACTATATGAACTAGCTACAGTCAATAACACTGCTACTGTATGAACTAGATACAGTCAATCACACTGCTACTGTATGAACTAGCTACAGTCAATCACACTGCTACTGTATGAACTAGCTACAGTCAATCACATTGCTACTGTATGAATTAGCTACAGTCCCAATGCTACTGTATGAACTAGCTACAGTCAATCACACTGCTACTGTATAAACTAGCTACAGTCAATCACACTGCTACTGTATGAACTAGCTACAGTCAATCACACTGCTACTGTATAAACTAGCTACAGTCAATCACACTGCTACTATATGAACTAGCTACAGTCCCAATGCTACACTATATGAACTAGCTACAGTCAATAACACTGCTACTGTATGAACTAGATACAGTCAATCACACTGCTACTGTATGAACTAGCTACAGTCAATCACACTGCTACTGTATGAACTAGCTACAGTCAATCACACTGCTACTGTATGAATTAGCTACAGTCCCAATGCTACTGTATGAACTAGCTACAGTCAATCACACTGCTACTGTATAAACTAGCTACAGTCAATCACACTGCTACTGTATGAACTAGCTACAGTCAATCACACTGCTACTGTATGAACTAGCTACAGTCAATCACACTGCTACTGTATGAGCTAGCTACAGTCAATCACACTGCTACTGTATGAAATAGCTACAGTCCCAATGCTACACTATATGAACTAGCTACAGTCAATCACACTGCTACTGTTTGAATTAGCTACAGTCCCAATGCTACTGTATGAACTAGCTACATTTAATGACACTGCTACTGTATGAACTAGCTACAGTCAATCACACTGCTACTGTATGAACTAGCTACAGTCAACCACTCTGCTACTGTATCAACTAGCTACAGTCCCAATGATACACTATATTAACTAGCGACTGTAGCTATTTCATACAGTAGCAGTGTGACTGACTATCGCTAGAACTAGCTACAATTGCATGACTACTTCATGTACTAGCTACAGTCAATCACACTGCTACTGTATAAACTAGCTACAGTCAATCACACTGCTACTGTAAGAACTAGCTACAGTCAATCACAATGCTACCGTATGAACTAGCTACAGTCAATCACACTGCTACTGTATGAACTAGCTACAATCAATCACACTGCTACTGTATGAAATAGCTACAGTCAATCACACTGCTACTGTATGAACTAGCTACAGTCCAAATGCTACTGAATGAACTAGCTACAATCAATCACACTGCTACTGTATGAACTAGCTACAGTCCCAATGATACACTATATGAACTAGCGACAGTAGCTAGCTCATACATTAGCAGTGTGACTGACTGTTGCTAGAACTATCTACAATGATATGACTACTGTATGAACTAGCTACAGTCAATCACACTGCTACTGTATGAACTAGCTACAGTCAATCACACTGCTACTGTATGAACTAGCTACAGTCAATCACAATGCTACTGTATGAACTAGTTACAGTCAATCACACTGCTACTGTATGAACTAGCTACAGTCAATCACACTGATACTGTATAAACTAGCTACAGTCCCGATGCTACTGTATGAACTAGCTACAGTCAATCACACTGCTACTGTATGAACTAGCTACAGTCAATCACACTGCTACTGTATGACCTAGCTACAGTACCAATGATACACTACATTAATTAGCTACAGTCTATCACACTGGTACTGTATGAACTAGCTATAGTCCCAATGCTACACTATATGAACTAGCTACAGTCAATCACAATGCTACTGTTTGAGCTAGCTACAGTCAATCACACTGCTACTGTATTAACTAGCTACAGTCCCAATGCTACTGTATGAACTAGCTACAGTCCCAATGATACACCATATGAACTAGCGACAGTAGCTAGTTCATACAGTAGCAGTGTGACTGACTGTTGCTAGAACTATCTACAATCACATGACTACTTCATGAACTAGCTACAGTCAATCACACTGCTACTATATAAACTAGCTACAGTCAATCACACTGCTACTGTATGAACTAGCTACAGTCAATCACACTGCTACTGTATGAACTAGCTACAGTCCAAATGCTACTGAATGAACTAGCTACAATCAATCACACTGCTACTGTATGAACTAGCTACAGTCCCAATGATACACTATATGAACTAGCGACAGTAGCTAGCTCATACATTAGCAGTGTGACTGACTGTTGCTAGAACTATCTACAATGATATGACTACTGTATGAACTAGCTACAGTCAATCACACTGCTACTGTATGAACTAGCTACAGTCAATCACAATGCTACTGTATGAACTAGTTACAGTCAATCACACTGCTACTGTATGAGCTAGCTACAGTCAATCACACTGCTACTGTATGAAATAGCTACAGTCCCAATGCTACACTATATGAACTAGCTACAGTCAATCACACTGCTACTGTTTGAATTAGCTACAGTCCCAATGCTACTGTATGAACTAGCTACATTTAATGACACTGCTACTGTATGAACTAGCTACAGTCAATCACACTGCTACTGTATGACTAGCTACAGTCAATCACAATGCTACTGTATGAACTAGCTACAGTCCCAATGATACACTATATTAACTAGCGACTGTAGCTATTTCATACAGTAGCAGTGTGACTGACTATCGCTAGAACTAGCTACAATTACATGACTACTTCATGAACTAGCTACAGTCAATCACAATGCTACTGTATAAACTAGCTACAGTCAATCACACTGCTACTGTAAGAACTAGCTACAGTCAATCACACTGCTACTGTATGAACTAGCTATAGTCCCAATGCTACACTATATGAACTAGCTACAGTCAATCACACTGCTACTGTATGAACTAGCTACCGTCCCAGTGCTACACTATATAAACTAGCTACAGTTAATCACACTGCTACTGTATGAACTAGCTACAGTCAACCACACTGCTACTGTATCAACTAGCTACAGTCCCAATGATACACTATATTAACTAGCGACTGTAGCTATTTCATACAGTAGCAGTGTGACTGACTATCGCTAGAACTAGCTACAATCACATGACTACTGTATGAACTAACAACAGTCAATCACACTGCTACTGTATGAACTAGTTACAGTCAATCACACTGCTACTATATGAACTAGCTACAGTCCCAATGCTACACTATATGAACTAGCTACAGTCAATAACACTGCTACTGTATGAACTAGATACAGTCAATCACACTGCTACTGTATGAACTAGCTACAGTCAATCACACTGCTACTGTATGAACTAGCTACAGTCAATCACATTGCTACTGTATGAATTAGCTACAGTCCCAATGCTACTGTATGAACTAGCTACAGTCAATCACACTGCTACTGTATAAACTAGCTACAGTCAATCACACTGCTACTGTATGAACTAGCTACAGTCAATCACACTGCTACTGTATAAACTAGCTACAGTCAATCACACTGCTACTATATGAACTAGCTACAGTCCCAATGCTACACTATATGAACTAGCTACAGTCAATAACACTGCTACTGTATGAACTAGATACAGTCAATCACACTGCTACTGTATGAACTAGCTACAGTCAATCACACTGCTACTGTATGAACTAGCTACAGTCAATCACACTGCTACTGTATGAATTAGCTACAGTCCCAATGCTACTGTATGAACTAGCTACAGTCAATCACACTGCTACTGTATAAACTAGCTACAGTCAATCACACTGCTACTGTATGAACTAGCTACAGTCAATCACACTGCTACTGTATGAACTAGCTACAGTCAATCACACTGCTACTGTATAAACTAGCTACAGTCAATCACACTGCTACTGTATGAATTAGCTACAGTCCCAATGCTACTGTAGAACTAGCTACAGTCAATCACACTGCTACTGTATGAACTAGCTACAGTCAATCACACTGCTACTGTATGAACTAGCTACAGTCAATCACACTGCTACTGTATAAACTAGCTACAGTCCCGATGCTACTGTATGAACTAGCTACAGTCAATCACACTGCTACTGTATGACCTAGCTACAGTACCAATGATACACTATATTAACGAGCGACTGTAGCTATTTCATACATTAGCAGTGTGACTGACTATCGCTAGAACTAGCTACAATTGCATGACTACTGTATGAACTAGCTACAGTCAATCACACTGCTACTGTATGAACTAGCTACAGTCATTCACAATGCTACTGTATGAACTAGCTACAGTCAATCACAATGCTACTGTATAAACTAGCTACAGTCAATCACACTGCTACTGTGTGAACTAGCTACAGTCAATCACACTGCTACTGTATAATCTAGATACAGTCAATCACACTGCTACTGTATGAATTAGCTACAGTCCCAATGCTACTGTATGAACTAGCTACAGTCAATCACACTGCTACTGTATAAAATAGCTACAGTCAATCACACTGCTACTGTATGAACTAGCTACATTCCCAATTCTACTGTATGAACTAGCTACAGTCAATCACACTGCTACTGTATGAACTGTCTACAGTCAATCACACTGCTACTGTATGAACTAGCTATAGTCCCAATGCTACACTATATGAACTAGCTACAGTCAATCACAATGCTACTGTATGAGCTAGCTACACAATCACACTGCTACTGTATAAACTAGCTACAGTTAATCACACTGCTACTGTATGAACTAGCTACAGTCAATCACACTGCTACTGTATGAACTAGCTACAGTCCCAATGCTACTGAATGAACTAGCTACAATCAATCACACTGCTCCTGTTTGAACTAGCTACAGTCCCAATGATACATTATATGAACTAGCTACAGTCAATCACACTGCTACTGTATAAACTAGCTACAGTCAATCACACTGCTACTGTATGAACTAGCTACAGTCAATCACACTGCTACTGTATGAACTAGCTACAGTCAATCACACTGCTACTGTATGAACTAGCTACAATCAATCACACTGCTACTGTATGAAATAGCTACAGTCCCAATGCTACACTATATGAACTAGCTACAGTCAATCACACTGCTACTGTATGAACTAGCTACAGTCAATCACAATGCTACTGTATGACTAGCTACAGTCAATCACAATGCTACTGTATGAACTAGCTACAGTCAATCACACTGCTACTGTATGAACTAGCTACAGTCAATCACAATGCTACTGTATGAACTAGCTACAGTCAATCACACTGCTACTGTATGAACTAGCTACAGTCAATCACACTGCTACTGTATGAACTAGCTACAGTCATTCAGAATGATACTGTATGAACTAGCTAGAGTCAATCACACTGCTACTGTATAAACTAGCTTCAGTCAATCACAATGCTACTGTATGAACTAGCTACAGTCAATCACACTGCTACTGTATGAACTAGCTACAATCAATCACACTGCTACTGTATGAAATAGCTACAGTCCCAATGCTACACTATATGAACTAGCTACAGTCAATCACACTGCTACTGTATGAACTAGCTACAGTCAATCACAATGCTACTGTATGACTAGCTACAGTCAATCACCATGCTACTGTATGAACTAGCTACAGTCAATCACACTGCTACTGTATGAACTAGCTACAGTCAATCACACTGCTACTGTATGAACTAGCTACAGTCAATCACACTGCTACTGTATGAACTAGCGACAGTCAATCATACTGCTACTGTATGAATTAGCTACAGTCCCAATGCTACTGTAGAACTAGCTACAGTCAATCACACTGCTACTGTATGAACTAGCTACAGTCAATCACACTGCTACTGTATGAACTAGCTACAGTCAATCACACTGCTACTGTATAAACTAGCTACAGTCCCGATGCTACTGTATGAACTAGCTACAGTCAATCACACTGCTACTGTATGAACTAGCTACAGTCATTCACAATGCTACTGTATGAACTAGCTACAGTCAATCACAATGCTACTGTATAAACTAGCTACAGTCAATCACACTGCTACTGTGTGAACTAGCTACAGTCAATCACACTGCTACTGTATAATCTAGATACAGTCAATCACACTGCTACTGTATGAATTAGCTACAGTCCCAATGCTACTGTATGAACTAGCTACAGTCAATCACACTGCTACTGTATAAAATAGCTACAGTCAATCACACTGCTACTGTATGAACTAGCTACATTCCCAATTCTACTGTATGAACTAGCTACAGTCAATCACACTGCTACTGTATGAACTGTCTACAGTCAATCACACTGCTACTGTATGAACTAGCTATAGTCCCAATGCTACACTATATGAACTAGCTACAGTCAATCACAATGCTACTGTATGAGCTAGCTACACAATCACACTGCTACTGTATAAACTAGCTACAGTTAATCACACTGCTACTGTATGAACTAGCTACAGTCAATCACACTGCTACTGTATGAACTAGCTACAGTCCCAATGCTACTGAATGAACTAGCTACAATCAATCACACTGCTCCTGTTTGAACTAGCTACAGTCCCAATGATACACTATATGAACTAGCTACAGTCAATCACACTGCTACTGTATAAACTAGCTACAGTCAATCACACTGCTACTGTATGAACTAGCTACAGTCAATCACACTGCTACTGTATGAACTAGCTACAATCAATCACACTGCTACTGTATGAAATAGCTACAGTCCCAATGCTACACTATATGAACTAGCTACAGTCAATCACACTGCTACTGTATGAACTAGCTACAGTCAATCACAATGCTACTGTATGACTAGCTACAGTCAATCACAATGCTACTGTATGAACTAGCTACAGTCAATCACACTGCTACTGTATGAACTAGCTACAGTCAATCACAATGCTACTGTATGAACTAGCTACAGTCAATCACACTGCTACTGTATGAACTAGCTACAGTCAATCACACTGCTACTGTATGAACTAGCTACAGTCATTCAGAATGATACTGTATGAACTAGCTAGAGTCAATCACACTGCTACTGTATAAACTAGCTTCAGTCAATCACAATGCTACTGTATGAACTAGCTACAGTCAATCACACTGCTACTGTATGAACTAGCTACAATCAATCACACTGCTACTGTATGAAATAGCTACAGTCCCAATGCTACACTATATGAACTAGCTACAGTCAATCACACTGCTACTGTATGAACTAGCTACAGTCAATCACAATGCTACTGTATGACTAGCTACAGTCAATCACCATGCTACTGTATGAACTAGCTACAGTCAATCACACTGCTACTGTATGAACTAGCTACAGTCAATCATACTGCTACTGTATGAATTAGCTACAGTCCCAATGCTACTGTAGAACTAGCTACAGTCAATCACACTGCTACTGTATGAACTAGCTACAGTCAATCACACTGCTACTGTATAAACTAGCTACAGTCCCGATGCTACTGTATGAACTAGCTACAGTCAATCACACTGCTACTGTATGACCTAGCTACAGTACCAATGATACACTACATTAATTAGCTACAGTCTATCACACTGGTACTGTATGAACTAGCTATAGTCCCAATGCTACACTATATGAACTAGCTACAGTCAATCACAATGCTACTGTTTGAGCTAGCTACAGTCAATCAAACTGCTACTGTATTAACTAGCTACAGTCCCAATGCTACTGTATGAACTAGCTACAGTCCCAATGATACACCATATGAACTAGCGACAGTAGCTAGTTCATACAGTAGCAGTGTGACTGACTGTTGCTAGAACTATCTACAATCACATGACTACTTCATGAACTAGCTACAGTCAATCACACTGCTACTATATAAACTAGCTACAGTCAATCACACTGCTACTGTATGAACTAGCTACAGTCAATCACACTGCTACTGTATGAACTAGCTACAGTTCAAATGCTACTGAATGAACTAGCTACAATCAATCACACTGCTACTGTATGAACTAGCTACAGTCCCAATGATACACTATATGAACTAGCGACAGTAGCTAACTCATACATTAGCAGTGTGACTGACTGTTGCTAGAACTATCTACAATGATATGACTACTGTATGAACTAGCTACAGTCAATCACACTGCTACTGTATGAACTAGCTACAGTAAATCACACTGCTACTGTATGAATTAGCTACAGTCCCAATGCTACTGTAGAACTAGCTACAGTCAATCACAGTGCTACTGTATGAACTAGCTACAGTCAATCACACTGCTACTGTATGAACCAGCTACAGTCAATCACACTGCTACTGTATAAACTAGCTACAGTCAATCACAATGCTACTGTATGAACTAGTTACAGTCAATCACACTGCTACTGTATGAACTAGCTACAGTCAATCACACTGCTACTGTATAAACTAGCTACAGTCCCGATGCTACTGTATGAACTAGCTACAGTCAATCACACTGCTACTGTATGAACTAGCTACAGTCAATCACACTGCTACTGTATGACCTAGCTACAGTACCAATGATACACTACATTAATTAGCTACAGTCTATCACACTGGTACTGTATGAACTAGCTATAGTCCCAATGCTACACTATATGAACTAGCTACAGTCAATCACAATGCTACTGTTTGAGCTAGCTACAGTCAATCACACTGCTACTGTATTAACTAGCTACAGTCCCAATGCTACTGTATGAACTAGCTACAGTCCCAATGATACACCATATGAACTAGCGACAGTAGCTAGTTCATACAGTAGCAGTGTGACTGACTGTTGCTAGAACTATCTACAATCACATGACTACTTCATGAACTAGCTACAGTCAATCACACTGCTACTATATAAACTAGCTACAGTCAATCACACTGCTACTGTATGAACTAGCTACAGTCAATCACACTGCTACTGTATGAACTAGCTACAGTCCAAATGCTACTGAATGAACTAGCTACAATCAATCACACTGCTACTGTATGAACTAGCTACAGTCCCAATGATACACTATATGAACTAGCGACAGTAGCTAGCTCATACATTAGCAGTGTGACTGACTGTTGCTAGAACTATCTACAATGATATGACTACTGTATGAACTAGCTACAGTCAATCACACTGCTACTGTATGAACTAGCTACAGTCAATCACAATGCTACTGTATGAACTAGTTACAGTCAATCACACTGCTACTGTATGAGCTAGCTACAGTCAATCACACTGCTACTGTATGAAATAGCTACAGTCCCAATGCTACACTATATGAACTAGCTACAGTCAATCACACTGCTACTGTTTGAATTAGCTACAGTCCCAATGCTACTGTATGAACTAGCTACATTTAATGACACTGCTACTGTATGAACTAGCTACAGTCAATCACACTGCTACTGTATGAACTAGCTACAGTCAACCACTCTGCTACTGTATCAACTAGCTACAGTCCCAATGATACACTATATTAACTAGCGACTGTAGCTATTTCATACAGTAGCAGTGTGACTGACTATCGCTAGAACTAGCTACAATTACATGACTACTTCATGTACTAGCTACAGTCAATCACACTGCTACTGTATAAACTAGCTACAGTCAATCACACTGCTACTGTAAGAACTAGCTACAGTCAATCACAATGCTACCGTATGAACTAGCTACAGTCAATCACACTGCTACTGTATGAACTAGCTACAATCAATCACACTGCTACTGTATGAAATAGCTACAGTCCCAATGCTACACTATATGAACTAGCTACAGTCAATCACACTGCTACTGTATGAACTAGCTACAGTCCCAATGATACACTATATGAACTAGCGACAGTCAATCACACTGGTACTGTATGAACTAGCTACAGTCAATCACAATGCTACTGTATGACTAGCTACAGTCAATCACAATGCTACTGTATGAACTAGCTACAGTCCCAATGATACACTATATTAACTAGCGACTGTAGCTATTTCATACAGTAGCAGTGTGACTGACTATCGCTAGAACTAGCTACAATTACATGACTACTTCATGAACTAGCTACAGTCAATCACACTGCTACTGTATAAACTAGCTACAGTCAATCACACTGCTACTGTAAGAACTAGCTACAGTCAATCACACTGCTACTGTATGAACTAGCTATAGTCCCAATGCTACACTATATGAACTAGCTACAGTCAATCACACTGCTACTGTATGAACTAGCTACCGTCCCAGTGCTACACTATATAAACTAGCTACAGTTAATCACACTGCTACTGTATGAACTAGCTACAGTCAACCACACTGCTACTGTATCAACTAGCTACAGTCCCAATGATACACTATATTAACTAGCGACTGTAGCTATTTCATACAGTAGCAGTGTGACTGACTATCGCTAGAACTAGCTACAATCACATGACTACTGTATGAACTAACAACAGTCAATCACACTGCTACTGTATGAACTAGCTACAGTCAATCACACTGCTACTGTATGAACTAGCTACAGTCAATCACACTGCTACTGTATAAACTAGCTACAGTCAATCACACTGCTACTATATGAACTAGCTACAGTCCCAATGCTACACTATATGAACTAGCTACAGTCAATAACACTGCTACTGTATGAACTAGATACAGTCAATCACACTGCTACTGTATGAACTAGCTACAGTCAATCACACTGCTACTGTATGAATTAGCTACAGTCCCAATGCTACTGTATGAACTAGCTACAGTCAATCACACTGCTACTGTATAAACTAGCTACAGTCAATCACACTGCTACTGTATGAACTAGCTACAGTCAATCACACTGCTACTGTATGAACTAGCTACAGTCAATCACACTGCTACTGTATAAACTAGCTACAGTCAATCACACTGCTACTGTATGAACTAGCTACCGTCAATCACACTGCTATTGTCTTACGTGTCTCCAACATGTCTCACTTGTCTCGTACTTATGTCACTTATTGTCTTGACATTGCACTACTGCTTATTTGTATTATGTGTATTTTGTACATTGTCAGCAATGACACACTGACTTATATTTGTGAGGTAGTTAAGGAACCACTGACAAGCATTCTGATCCAAATCTATTTAAGACAGTCGACTCACTAACAGTGAATGATCCACCGGATCAAAAGCTTTTGATAGATCATTAAACAAGGCAGCACAATGCTGCTTTTTATCAAGGGCACAGACAATATCATTGATTACAAAGAATGTCGCTGAAATAGTCCTGTCTCCTGGTCTAAAGCATGATTGAAATGCTTAGTTTACACTTCACTACCCATAAGGCCTGTTGTAGTTTAGACTTCACTACCCATAAGGCCTGCTGTAGTTTAGACTTCACTACCCATAAGGCCTGTCGTAGTTTAGACTTCACTACCCATAAGGCCTGTTGCAGTTTAGACTTTACTACCCATAAGGCCTGCTGTAGTTCAGACTTCACTACCCATAAGGCCTGTTGCAGTTTAGACTTTACTACCCATAAGGCCTGCTGTAGTTTAGACTTCACTACCCATAAGGCCTGTTGTAGTTTAGACTTTACTACCCATAAGGCCTGTTGTAGTTGAGATTTCACTACCCATAAGGCCTGCTGTAGTTTAGACTTTACTACCCATAAGGCCTGTTGCAGTTTAGACTTTACTACCCATAAGACCTGTTGTAGTTTAGACTTTACTACCCATAAGGCCTGCTGTAGTTTAGACTTCACTACCCATATGACCTGCTGTAGTTTAGACTTCACTACCCATAAGGCCTGTTGTAGTTTAGACTTCACTACCCATAAGACCTGTTGTAGTTTAGACTTTACTACCCATAAGGCCTGTTGTAGTTTAGACTTCACTACCCATAAGGCCTGCTGTAGTTTAGACTTCACTACCCATAAGGCCTGTTGTAGTTTAGATTTCACTACCCATAAGGCCTGTTGTAGTTTAGACTTCACTACCCATAAGGCCTGTTGTAGTTTAGACTTCACTACCCATAAGGCCTGTCGTAGCTGCAAATGACGTCTGATGTATCTGGTGGTTCAATCCAGGTGTGAAAGTGTGATTTCGGGGATCAGATGCATCACAAGGGTTTTGGTAACAATGTTAATGGAAACATGTGGAGCCTTATGATGGAGAAATCATTTCATTTCATTTAGAAAATAAAATACTCTATGGAAGCTATTAATAGTAGATATTTATTTAACTTACAATCCATACAATACCGTATATCTTGCAATAGTTATACAGGTGTGTGTAGGCCCTGTCAATAGTTATACAGGTGTGTGTAGGCCCTGTCAATAGTTATACAGGTGTGTGTAGGCCCTGTCAATAGTTATACAGGTGTGTGTAGGCCCTGTCAACATGTGGTCTCACTAGAATGAATAATCTGTGTCAGTTTACATATTGAAACAGTGAATGCTTGTCCAAATAAAAACAGAAAGACCAAAAACAGCTTTTTATCATTAAAAATTAATGATTTAATTATTTTACTGTGACAGAAAGTGACAAAGAAACACATATAATGAGCGCTGCTCGCTATGCATGAGACTTCAAGGGATCAATAAACTTGATTGATTGTTTTTTGTTTTTTATTTTTTTATTTTTTATTACATGTCAACTTGGGATCATGAAATCCATGGTGGAATAGCTATGGATTCAGACAATCCAGATGAATCAGGTTTCATGATGAACCCATCCATTGGATGGAGGTGGTTACAAATCTAAAACAAGTGGTCAGTTTGGAGAGTTTGGTTCCTCATAGACTCAATGTCTGATAACTAGATCTGATAACTGAGTCCAACCAATGAAATTATCATTCAGCTTCAAATTTGAGGCAAATTAGTTCTATTCTAGTGAGGGAGGTGTGTGTGTGTGTGTGTGTGTGTGTGTGTGTGTGTGTGTGTGTGTGTGTGTGTGTGTGTGTGTGTGTGTGTGTGTGTGTGTTTGTGTGTGTGCGTGTATCTGTGTGTGTGTGTGTGTGTGTGTATCTGTGTGTGTATCTGTGTGTGTGTGTGTGTGTGTGTGTGTGTGTGTGTGTGTATATCTGTGTGTGTGTGTGTGTCCTCCTTGCTCTCCAAAAAATAAATGTTTCTACTGTAGTTTGGTTGAAGTTTCATCCTTTATCAAATAAAGTCTTTAAATACCTGGGTCCTATTTCATCCTTTAAATACCTGGGTCCTGTTTCATCCTTTAAATACCTGGGTCCTGTTTCATCCTTTAAATACCTGGGTCCTGTTTCATCCTTTAAATACCTGGGTCCTGTTTCATCCTTTAAATACCTGGGTCCTGTTTCATCCTTTAAATACCTGGGTCCTATTTCATCCTTTAAATACCTGGGTCCTATTTCATCCTTTAAATACCTGGGTCCTGTTTCATCCTTTAAATACCTGGGTCCTATTTCATCCTTTAAATACCTGGGTCTTGCTTGAATGTTTGATATCAGCTGAACTACTATTGAAGCAGGGTTTTTCCATCACTCTGTGTACGTGACACGACTCTGACCACAGAGTTCAGTTCCCCTATGAGGCAAGAGAGTTACAGGAACAATGTTGCGACATCGGACTGTTATCAGAGGACCAGACTTGTTGAACACCAAGACGTTCATTAAAGCACCTTGTGAAGAGTGAGACCTGAGCCTCTGTCAGCCAGTGTGCTGGAAGTGACCAATAAGGACCAGTTTATTGTGTTCACAGCGATGGGGGGCTGCAGAGAGGAGTGATAGGCAGATCAAACAGGTACGGTTCTAATTTTAGGTGGACTTTTTGTGATATTTAAGCTGATTGTGTTTGATCATAGGTGAGTTTCCTGGGTCAGGGTCAGAGCAGAGATACTCAATACTGTGTGATGGATTCTTTACCTTCATCCTGAAGTGTGCACTAGTACCTATTGTTTATGTCGGGATGTCAAAAAACTGGTACATTTCTAATTTTATTTGGACCTTTTGTGATTGTTTTGCTGATTTGATACATACCTTTCAAGCCTTGATTTTTTCATTTGTTGGATTTAGTTTTTGGGTATGTTTTGTCTTAATATTAATTAATTAATTTGACCTAAATTATTAATTTTACTGCATTGCATTAGTCTCTACAGTCAACTCAAACTGTGCCGTTCATTGCTGGTTAGAAAGAGGAACTGAACAGAAAACCTACTTTTTCTGTTTAAAGTGGTCTATGTGTCTTAGTAGTAGTCATATACATACATCCTAGCACCAACATGTTCAAAACAAAGAGAACAGAGCACTTCTTGAGAACAGAGCATGGTTGGTGAATTGTGAATCAGTGAATTGTTACGTCCTAATTCACCCATTTTGGGCGTTGGCTGTGGCATCAAACCACACTTCCAAACTCAAGTCTTCTTCTCAGCTGTATTGAAAATGAGGAGGAGGAAAATCAATGACATCCCTGCAGCCCCTCTTTTAATGACTAAAATATCTTATCTAATTTGTTTTTATCCACCTGTGTTTCTATAGCACTTTTCACTTTTAATTGTTTATTCTCTCTGTGAAGCACATTGTGTTAAAGTGTGTATGAAGTGTGCTGTACAAGTAAAGTCTGATTGATTGATACTTTATTGTAAATGTTGTCGTGTACATGAGGAGAATACCACACAGTCAGCCCTGCAATTCTCAGACATCAGCTCTGTGGCAACAGGAAACCCCCCACCCCCTCACCATTTCCTTTTGTACATTCAGAGAAACTTCATAGTTGAGGCTGATGGAGTCTTCTGGGTCAGGGTCAGAGATACTCTGTGTGCTTCAGATTCTCTACCCTTCATCCTGAAATGTGCACTCCTTACCTCTCCTTCATGTGGGAGTTCAAAGGGGGGTGAATGTAGTGGAGGTGATTTAGAATCACACTCGTGATGAGGTACTGTTGTTTTTTAAAATATTTTTAATTGGAAAAAAGGCATTAGTTCAGAATAAGAACATTCAACAGGGTAACACTGGATATCAGGGTATTCATTGGTTCTTCTTACAGAATGTCATGAATCAAAAGAAAGATAAACAATTATGGAAGGTAGCTCAACATGTTCCTGGTTTTCTCTGTTCGTCTCACCTGGTAGTCAGCATGACAGCTCACCTGCTGGTAGGTAGTCAGCATGACAGCTCACCTGCTAGTAGGTAGTCAGCATGACAGCTCACCTGCTGGTAGGTAGTCAGCATGACAGCTCACCTGCTGGTAGGTAGTCAGCATGACAGCTCACCTGTTGGTAGGTAGTCAGCATGACAGCCCACCTGCTGGTAGGTAGTCAGCAGGACAGCTCACCTGCTGGTAGGTAGTCAGCAGGACAGCTCACCTGCTGGTAGGTAGTCAGCAGGACAGCTCACCTGCTGGTAGGTAGTCAGCATGACAGCTCACCTGCTGGTAGGTAGTCAGCATGACAGCTCACCTGCTGGTAAGTAGTCAGCATGACAGCCCACCTGCTCTCATGTGTTATTCTCGTGATCCAAAATCAGTTGATGACAGCACAGAGGTGATAAACCAAGACTGTAAACATTGTACACAGCTTAGAGCAACCACACATTCAGCCATGGAGCACTTGGCCAGTGGTGGTCAAACCAAACCATCTCCACACCTACAGCTCATTTGTTCATGTATCCTCAGTGATCCACAATGGCTCCTGTCTCTGAGCTGCTGCTGAATACTTTGAAGGAGCTGGTCAAGACAGACCTGAAGGAGTTTATATGGTACCTGACTAAGAACATACCAGAAGGCTTCCCTCACATCCCAACAAGCCAACTGGATGGAGCTGACAAGCTGGACACTGTGGATATGCTGGTGGACACCTACGGTGATGACGATGCTGTGAATATCACACTGGAGATCCTGAGGAAGATGAAGCAGAACCAGCTCGCTGAAACATTAAAGAGAGAATATGATAAGAATAAGAGAGAACATATCACAGGTGAGTTCCATTCATGTTAAAGACTGACAGCCACAGCCACACATGCACGCACGCACAAACGTATGCACATATTTGAATACTTTATTTGGGTAAAGTTAAAACATCACATCAAAGAACGCAAAATACATCAAATGTATCATGGAAAACAAACCATCTTCTGCACAAAAACAATATTTCATGTATTCACCACATTAGTAAAAATCTTCTCACCATTGTCACTAAACCAACTTGCCATCACATGGGAATGCTTGTGAATTGTGACTATTGATAGCAACACCTGTCTAACTGCACTAGCAATCAGGTCCACAGTGTGTTCAAGCCTAGCAGTGTAAAAGCCTTTCTATGTAACCGAGATGAGATGATAAAGTCACTCCTCAAGTTGAAATACACCCATCTGTGCCATTCAGCTTATCTGTGGCGTAGCTGGTTAACATTGGGTGCTTCGGTGGGCAGGAAAGTGTGTTGGCAATACAGAGGACACAGATTTGAGACTGGTGTTAGCTTGTGTACGAGGAAGCCATACTGTGTGTGGCAGCGTGACGCCTGTTGTATTGGTGCCGTGACTCAGATCTGCAGTTGTGCTTATGTCAACGGCTGGGGTCGCTGTGGAGTGAGTTCATAGGGTGAGTGTTACTGAATTGAAAAAGTGATAAACTCACTCCCAAAGTTTAAATAATCCCACATGCATCAATTGCTGGCTTTTTTGGTGGCATACAGCTTCTGGTAGCATGACACCTGATACATACTGTTCAGCCATTTGTGACTTTGCTTTAACAGTCAAAATAAGTATGTCCTTACCCATGGCAGCCATTTTGTACATTGTGAATGTGACACAGAATTGTCAAACAAGTCAAGAGCAGCAGGTTTCCCCTGCATCCTCATCAGGCCAGTGTTGTCGTAGCTGCTTCTGTGTCTCATGCTTTAGTCCTCGATGATGTATCCTTGGATGTCTTCTCAAAGCCCAAAAAGATGTCATCTGTGTCGGTTGCACACACACAAACACATTGTAGCTGTGCCTGTTTTCATGTTCTCGCTGGCTTCTCATCATATAGTGTTGATTGGGTTGATTACTAGTGATAATAAAAGTGATCAGTATAACAACAATGAGATATGATGACAATATCATAGAAGAATAACTGAATTGTTGTTTTTTCCAGATACAGAGAAACTGTCAGGTCGAGACAAACTGAAATGGAATAAAGGTCAGTTCCACCTTTGTGTTGTCACAGTTAAAAGACTGAATTTGTATAAATGAATGTAAAAGCAACTCATTCTGATTAATAACAATATCAACACACACACACACACACATTCACATTCTAACCTGCATCTGAGGTCTAGTAAAAGCGGTAATGATGAATTAGATTTCAATGATAGTAATCACAATAATATTGATAAAAATCACAATATTGACAATATTGAAGAATGAACTCTGTGTTGCAGTTCGAGACGACCTGCAATCCTCTTACAAGGAGAGGGTTAATAAGATACATGAGGGGACGTCAACGGAAGGTAATCGCATCGATCTAAACAACATCTACACCGATCTGCACATGATCGAGGGGGCCTGGGGAGGGGTCAGTACTGAGCATGAAGTCACACATATTCAATCCATAACCCCAGCCACAGAAAAGACCATCAAGACCAGCGACATATTCAAACCCCGGCCTGACCAAAAAAAAAAAGTGCTGACGCTTGGCATCGCTGGAGTGGGAAAGACGTTCTGTGTGCAGAAGACTGTTCTGGACTGGGCAGAAGGAAATGAGAACAAGCACATTGATTTCTTGTTTCTACTTCCTTTTCGCCAAATGAATCCTGACAAAGAAGAAGAAGACCGCAGTCTGATTGAAATGCTTCATGCATCCTTCCCTGAAATGAAACCAATCAAGACTCTGGGAAAGGAATATAATATTCTGTTCATCTTTGATGGCCTGGATGAGAGTCGACTGCCTCTGAACTTCCAAAAAGTTCTGAGAGACGAGACAAAACCGGCCTCCATTGATGTCCTGATCACAAACCTCATTGCAGGAGAGCTCCTCCCCTCTGCCCTCATCTGGATAACCTCCCGACCTGCTGCAGCCAAGCAGATTCGTCAGTACATTGACCAATGGACAGAGATACGGGGGTTTGATGAAAAACAGAAGGAGGACTACTTCAGGAAAAGAATCAGTGATGAGAACCTGGCCAAAAGAATCATCGTCCATGTGAAGTCATCGAGGAGCCTCCACATCATGTGCCACATACCAATGTTCTGTTGGCTCATAGCCAGTGTTCTAATGAGACTTTTGGGTGGAGCAGGGAGAGGAGAGATGCCCAAGACTCTGACTGAGATGTACACACACTTCCTGGAATCTCAGATTGAGAAAATGAATGAAGCGAAGACTTCCAAAGTTAAAGTCATTCTTCAGCTTGGACAGTTGGCATTCCGTCAGCTGCAGAAGGGACATCTGATCTTCTATGAGGACGACTTGAGAGAGAGTGGCATTGATGTCAGAGAGGCATCAGTGTACTCAGGTTTATGCACTCAGATCTTTAAGATGGAGGGGAAGACCATGCGGAGTCCGGTGTTCACCTTTGTGCATCTGAGCATCCAGGAGTTTCTTGCTGCTTTATATGTGTTCCTCACATTCAGCAACAGCAATGAGAATCCACTGGAAAAATCCTCACACTGGAAGTTTTGGTCATCACTCAGACGCAAACCTCTGGTTGACTTGCACAAGTGTGCAGTGGACAAGGCCTTACAGAGTGAGAATGGTCACCTTGACCTCTTCCTGCGCTTCCTCCTGGGCCTCTCACTGGAGTCCAATCAGTCCAATCTCCAACGAGGCCTTCTGACACAGACAGGAAGCAGCTCACAGACCAATGAGGAAACAGTCAAGTATATCAAGAAGAAGATCAGAAAGAATCCCTCTCCAGAAAGGTGCATCAATCTGTTCCACTGTCTGAATGAGCTGAATGACCATTCTCTAGTGGAGGAGATCCAAAGCTACCTGAGCTCAGGACGTCTCTCAGAAACCCAACTCTCACCTGCACAGTGGTCAGCTCTGGTCTTTGTGTTGCTGACTTCAGAAGAAGAGCTGGATGTGTTTGACCTGAAGAAGTACTCCAGATCAGAAGAGGGTCTTCTGAGGCTGCTGCAAGTGGTCACAGCCTCTAAGACGGCACTGTAAGTAGATGGACAAAACACCGTATTGATACTTGGGTTATAAACTGCATTCCACTCACGGTACCACGGATACTCACACCGCGGCTCAAATGAAGACTTTTGGTCAGACATTAAGCAAATAACATAGGTAGCATATATAATAACATGGCAGGCTGTGTTCACAGTTCAGCTAATGAGTTTGTCAGCTTTATTTTAGTGAAAGTGGAGTGAGTGAGTTGTTTGCCAGTGAGTTTACACTGCTGTTTTAAGAAGCTTGCCACTCATCTAGAACTGAACGCTCTATCCATCATTTAAGGCATGAAAAGTATGGATACATGATGATTTCACCTTTAAAACAAAGTGAAATGATTAGAAAACATGTTGTTCTAGTGAAATATGTTAAAATCCCAAAACAGCCCATGTAAGGGTTTTGGACGAAAATGTAATTATATGGTAATTAGGTGTGGCGACATGCAACTGGAAATGATAGAACACATCACATATGTACATTTTTCTCTGAGTCAAAATGACTTAATGCTTGTATTTATTCCTCATTCAGGCTGAATGGATGTGACCTCACAGAGAGATGCTGTGAAGCGTTGGCCTCAGCTCTCAGCTCAGACTCCTGCCACCTGAGAGAGCTGGACCTCAGTAATAATGATCTAGGTGACGGGTGGGTAAAGCTGCTCTCTGCTGTACTGGGGAGTCCACACTGTCAACTACAGACACTGAGGTGAGGTCTGAGACTATTCTTGTTGTCAGACACATCATTCCTAAGTGTGCTACATTATCATTCTATGGAATCAATGATAATTGCACAGAAAGGCTCAATAATTGAGACAGACAATGCACATTATCTTCCAATCAATTACTATATAATGTGCATGCGTGCGTGCGTGCGTGCGTGCGTGCGTGTGGTGGCGGGGTGGCTGCTCTGTCTGCACCCTGTGAATATGTTTGCCCTCGTCAAATCCTGACCCACCTGGCCTTAGATCAGCTCACACAATACTGCACTACCCCAATAGCTACCAAATACATTATATCAGAAGGAGAAATCCAGTGACTACAAATGTATCCATGGTTGTTTGCTCCCCTGTTGAGAGCAATTATAACTCTCACTCATGAATTCTTGCACCACAGTGATCGTTTGGCTACATGTATTTATTTGTATTCCTCATTCAGGCTGAATGGATGTGACCTCACAGAGAGATGCTGTGAAGCGTTGGCCTCAGCTCTCAGCTCAGACTCCTGCCACCTGAGAGAGCTGGACCTCAGTTATAATGATCTAGGTGACGGGTGGTTGAAGCTGCTCTCTGCTGGACTGGGGAGTCCACACTGCCAACTACAGACACTGAGGTGAGGTCTGAGACTATTCTTGTTGCCAGACGCATCATTCCTAAGTGTATGTTACATTATCATTCTATGGAATCAATGATAATTGCACAGAAAGGCTCAATAATTGAGACAGACAATGCACATTATCTTCCAATCAATTACTATATAATGTGCATGCGTGCGTGCGTGCGTGCGTGCGTGCGTGCGTGCGTGCGTGTGGTGGCGGGGTGGCTGCTCTGTCTGCACCCTGTGAATATGTTTGCCCTCGTCAAATCCTGACCCACCTGGCCTTAGATCAGCTCACACAATACTGCACTACCCCAATAGCTACCAAATACATTATATCAGAAGGAGAAATCCAGTGACTACAAATGTATCCATGGTTGTTTGCTCCCCTGTTGAGAGCAATTATAACTCTCACTCATGAATTCTTGCACCACAGTGATCTTTTGGCTGCATGTATTTATTTGTATTCCTCATTCAGGCTGAATGGATGTCACCTCACAGAGAGATGCTGTGAAGCGTTGGCCTCAGCTCTCAGCTCAGACTCCTGCCACCTGAGAGAGCTGGACCTCAGTTATAATGATCTAGGTGACGGGTGGTTGAAGCTGCTCTCTGCTGGACTGGGGAGTCCACACTGCCAACTACAGACACTGAGGTGAGGTCTGAGACTATTCTTGTTGCCAGACGCATCATTCCTAAGTGTATGTTACATTATCATTCTATGGAATCAATGATAGTTGCACAGAAAGGCTTAATGATTGAGACAGACAATGTACATTATCTTCCAATCAATTACTATATAGTGTGTGTGTGTGTGTGTGTGTGTGTGTCTGTGTGTGTGTGTGTGTGTGTGTGTGGTGGCAGGGGGGGCTGCTCTGTCTGCACTCTCTGAATATGTTTGCACTATTCAAATCCTGACCCACCTGGCCTTAGATCAGCTCATGGGACTCCACAATACTGCACTAACCCAATAGCTAGCAAATTCATTATACCAGACGTAGAAATCCAGTGACTTCAAATGTATCCATGGTTAATTGCTCCCCTGTTGCTCCCGCAACTGTAACTCTCACTCATGAATTCTTATCATAATGCACCACAGTGATCGTTTGGCTTCATGTATTTATTTGTATTACTCATTCAGGCTGAATGGATGTGACCTCACAGAGAGATGCTGTGAAGCGTTGGCCTCAGCTCTCAGCTCAGACTCCTGCCACCTGAGAGAGCTGGACCTCAGTAATAATGATCTAGGTGACGGGGGGGTGAAGCTGCTCTCTGCTGGACTGGGGAGTCCACACTGTCAACTACAGACACTGAGGTGAGGTCTGAGACTATTGTTGTCAGACACATCATTCCTAAGTATATGTTACATTATCATTCTATGGAATCAATGATACTTGCACTGAAAGGGTCAATAATTGAGACAGACAATGTACATTATCTTCCAATCAATTACTATAGTGTGTGCATGTGTGTGTCTGTGTGTGTGTGTGTGTGTGTGTGTGTGTGTGTGTGTGTGTGTGTGTGTGTGTGTGTGTGTGTGGTGTGTGTGTGTGTGTGTGTGTGAGGTGGGAGGGGGGGCTGCTCTGTCTGCACGCTCTGTGATCGTTTGTCTGCATGTATTTATTTGTATTCCTCATTCACATGTGGTCTTTCAACTGGCAAACGAAGAGGATTTAAAGCTGCACATGTACATTAGAGAGGAATAATCAGATTCTTGATATCACATGGAATGACACTATTTCCCCAGGTTGTCAGGCTGTGGAGTCCCAGAGGAAGGCTGTGTTTCTCTGGCTTCAGCTCTGAGGTCTAATCCCTCCCACCTGAGAGAGCTGGACCTCAGCTACAATCACCCAGGAGACTCAGGACTGGCGCTGCTCTCTGCTGTACAGAAAGATCCACTCTGTAAACTACAGACACTCAGGTAAAGGCTGAATATGTGGCTGGACGTATCAATGAGATTAATACACAGTATCTATTTTTCTAACATGATTGTGAGTGTGTCATTCAACCTCTGTGGGTTCTTCTGTGGTTGATATAGTGTGGACCATGGTGGAGAGTGCATGCTCAAACCTGGGCTGATCAAATGTAAGTCACCACCGCTGTAGAGAATAGGACTGTGATATTACTCAAGAACCAGGGTACAGCAGAGTTCAAACAGAGCACCAGTATTGTATGTTACATCCTAATGGTCTCTCCTAAAGACCTCTTCACCCTGTACCACTTTCATTGTAATTTCTGTAAATGTAAATGTATTCATATGTAAATGTAAAATATTAGTAAATGTGAATTAGTTGTATCCCTTGTAAAACATTTTAAATTAATAAGTCATATTTTTGGAAAAAAATAATGTTATCATAACAGCATGACATTGTGAATATTGTAATTTATTCAATTATATTGATTTGATGATTATTTTTGCCCCCTCAATCAGATGCCTGTGAGCTCACACTGGACCCAAACACAGCACACAGACTCCTCTCTCTGTCTGAGGAGAACAGAAAGGTGACATGTGGGAGAGAGAAGCAGCCGTATCCTGATCACCCAGAGAGATTTGACTCCTGGTCACAGGTGCTGTGTAGAGAGGGTCTGACTGGGCGCCGTTACTGGGAGGTAGAGAAGAGTGGGGGATGGGCTCATATAGGAGTGACATATAAAGGAATCAGAAGGAGAGGAGAGGGTCATGACTGTGGGTTGGGAAACAATGACAAGTCCTGGAGTCTGTTATGCTCTGATGACAGTTACTTCGCCTGGCACAATAATAAGATGACTGACATACCTGTCCCCTCCTCTGGCTCCCACAGAGTAGGAGTGTATCTGGACTGGCCGGCCGGCACTCTGTCCTTCTACAGCGTCTCCTCTGACACACAGACCCTCCTGCACACATTCCACTCCACATTCACTGAGCCCCTCTACCCAGGGTTTAGGGTTTGGAGCGATGGCTGTTCAGTGACCCTGTGGAAACTAGTCTCAGGGAGATCACACTGTATGTAGTGTTTAGGGCTACAGCCGTTGATGAGAACCAGATGGTTATTTGCTCATTGTGAAATGTGTGAAAAAGTGCAATAGACTGACAAAGCAGAAGTAGGAAATGCAACTGATAGTGAAACAATCCAGATGAATGATTAGATGATCAAATCAGACTGATGATGAACTCTGAGAATAACACAGGAGAGAGTGTCTGTATGTATATAAGAGTTGGTTAGATTGGGTGTTTGAGTTGTGATGCTGGATTACGTTGCTGTGTGTAAGATAGCAGGGAGTGGATGTGAAGACAGCTCTCCTTCTCTGTCAGTACAATATGGACAGTGTCTTCAGAACATCCTAATCTACACAGTGTGTAATTGATTCCTATGCAAATCAGAGACCCTATAAAAACAAAGATATTCATTCCGAAATGACATGAATTATTATCCTTGCATTAAGATGTACTCAATTCAACTTATTGAGTGATTTGTTGATGACATTTTTGCATTTTAACTAATTTTAAGACTGTCAAAGCAAAAAGTCTGAATATTTCTGTCCATGAGGTATTTTTGTATTTCACTTTTAATAAATGTACTGAAATGTCCAAAATCGTGTTTTCGCTTTGTCATTCAGAGGTATTGTGTGTGGATTGATGGCAAATTCTTTAAATTGAATCCATTTCAAATTGAGTCTATAACACAAGAAAATGTGTAAAAAGTGAAGCGGTCTGAATACCTTCAGAAGGCGCTGTACATGTTCTGAATTTCACTTTTCATGTATTCCTTAATTTTTATATAGTAATCATCTAGTACAGTAATATCTATGCATCATGTGACATTGTGAGGGGCAGCCAAGGTGCAGGCTGCTTTTCCCCTCTCTGTCTGTGGGCTGTGGGAGGCATGGCTCTCATGAGAAGACTTCACCTGTCTCCTGCAGTACCTCTCCCTGCCATGGGAGGCATGGCTCTCATGAGAAGACTTCACCTGTCCCCTGCAGTACCGCTCCCTGCCATGGCAGGCATGGCTCTCATGAGAAGACTTCACCTGTCCGCTGCAGTACCGCTCCCTGCCATGGGAGGCATGGCTCTCATGAGAAGACTTCACCTGTCCGCTGCAGTACCGCTCCCTGCCATGGGAGGCATGGCTCTCATGAGAAGACTTCACCTGTCCGCTGCAGTACCTCTCCCTGCCATGGGAGGCATGGCTCTCATGAGAAGACTTCACCTGTCCCCTGCAGTACCGCTCCCTGCCATGGGAGGCATGGCTCTCATTAGAAGACTTCACCTGTCACCTGCAGTACCGCTCCCTGCCATGGGAGGCATGGCTCTCATGAGAAGACTTCACCTGTCCCCTGCAGTACCGCTCCCTGCCATGGGAGGCATGGCTCTCATGAGAAGACTTCACCTGTCCGCTGCAGTACCGCTCCCTGCCATGGGAGGCATGGCTCTCATGAGAAGACTTCACCTGTCACCTGCAGTACCGCTCCCTGCCATGGGAGGCATGGCTCTCATGAGAAGACTTCACCTGTCCCCTGCAGTACCGCTCCCTGCCATGGGAGGCATGGCTCTAATGAGAAGACTTCACCTGTCACCTGCAGTACCGCTCCCTGCCATGGGAGGCATGGCTCTAATGAGAAGACTTCACCTGTCCCCTGCAGTACCTCTGACCCCCAGACCCCCAGACCTTCAGACCCCCAGACCCCCAGACCCCCAGAACCCTATCCCCCAGACCTCTAGCCCTCAGATGGGGGCACCACCTGGTGGTCATTTACTAGTATTACAACAACAGAGAGATTAGAATCCAGCCAGTTAGCAATAAGCACTGAACCCTAAAAACCCAGAATTTGAACCTGAAATATTCTTTATAACATCACAGATCTTTTATAATGGAACAGTGTAATAAAACATCAGTGTAATAGAACAGTGTAATAGAACAGTGTAATAGAACAGTGTAATAGAACATCAGTGTAATAGAACAGTGTAATAGAACATCAGTGTAATAGAACAGTGTAATAGAACAGTGTAATAGAACAGTGTAATAGAACAGTGTAATAGAACATCAGTGTAATAGAACATCAGTGTAATAGAACATTAGTGTAATAGAACATCAGTGTAATAGAACAGTGTAATAGAACATCAGTGTAATAGAACATTAGTGTAATAGAACAGTGTAATAGAACAATGTAATGGAACGTTAGTGTAATAGAACATCAGTGTAATAGAACATTAGTGTAATAGAACATCAGCGTAATAGAACATCAGTGTAATAGAACAGTGTAATAGAACATCAGTGTAATAGAACATCAGTGTAATAGAACAGTGTAATAGAACATCAGTGTAATAGAACATCAGTGTAATAGAACATCAGTGTAATAGAACAGTGTAATAGAACAGTGTAATAGAACATCAGTGTAATAGAACATCAGTGTAATAGAACAGTGTAATAGAACATCAGTGTAATAGAACATTAGTGTAATAGAACAGTGTAATAGAACAGTGTAATTGAACAATGTAATGGAACGTTAGTGTAATAGAACATCAGTGTAATAGAACATTAGTGTAATAGAACATCAGTGTAATATAACATCAGTGTAATAGAACATCAGTGTAATAGAATATTAGTGTAATAGAACAGTGTAATAGAACAGTGTAATAGAACAATGTAATAGAACAGTGTAATAGAACATCAGTGTAATAGAACATTAGTGTAATAGAACAGTGTAATAGAACAGTGTAATAGAACAGTGTAATAGAACATCAGTGTAATAGAACATTAGTGTAATAGAACATCAGTGTAATTGAACATCAGTGTAATAAAACATCAGTGTAATAGAACATTAGTGTAATAGAACATTAGTGTAATTGAACATTAGTGTAATAGAACATCAGTGTAATAGAACAGTGTAATAGAACATCAGTGTAATAGAACAGTGTAATAGAACAGTGTAATAGAACATTAGTGTAATAGAACAGTGTAATAGAACATCAGTGTAATAGAACAGTGTAATAGAACAGTGTAATAGAACAGTGTAATAGAACAGTGTAATAGAACATCAGTGTAATAGAACATCAGTGTAATAGAACATTAGTGTAATAGAACATCAGTGTAATAGAACATTAGTGTAATAGAACATCAGTGTAATAGAACAGTGTAATAGAACATCAGTGTAATAGAACATTAGTGTAATAGAACAGTGTAATAGAACAATGTAATGGAACGTTAGTGTAATAGAACATCAGTGTAATAGAACATTAGTGTAATAGAACATCAGCGTAATAGAACATCAGTGTAATAGAACAGTGTAATAGAACATCAGTGTAATAGAACATCAGTGTAATAGAACAGTGTAATAGAACATCAGTGTAATAGAACATCAGTGTAATAGAACATCAGTGTAATAGAACATTAGTGTAATAGAACAGTGTAATAGAACAGTGTAATAGAACATCAGTGTAATAGAACATCAGTGTAATAGAACAGTGTAATAGAACATCAGTGTAATAGAACATTAGTGTAATAGAACAGTGTAATAGAACAGTGTAATTGAACAATGTAATGGAACGTTAGTGTAATAGAACATCAGTGTAATAGAACATTAGTGTAATAGAACATCAGCGTAATAGAACATCAGTGTAATAGAATATTAGTGTAATAGAACAGTGTAATAGAACAGTGTAATAGAACAGTGTAATAGAACATCAGTGTAATAGAACATTAGTGTAATAGAACAGTGTAATAGAACAGTGTAATAGAACAGTGTAATAGAACATCAGTGTAATAGAACATTAGTGTAATAGAACATCAGTGTAATTGAACATCAGTGTAATAAAACATCAGTGTAATAGAACATTAGTGTAATAGAACATCAGTGTAATAGAACATCAGTGTAATAGAACATTAGTGTAATAGAACATCAGTGTAATAGAACAGTGTAATAGAACATTAGTGTAATTGAACATTAGTGTAATAGAACATTAGTATAATAGAACATTAGTGTAATAGAACATCAGTGTAATAGAACATTAGTGTAATAGAACATTAGTATAATAAAACATTAGTGTAATAGAACATTAGTATAATAGAACATTAGTGTAATATAACATTAGTGTAATAGAACATCAGTGTAATAAAACATCAGTGTAATAGAACATTAGTGTAATATAACATTAGTGTAATAGAACATTAGTGTAATAGAACATTTATGTAATAGAACATTAGTGTATTAGAACATTTATGTAATAGAACAGTGTAATAGAACATTAGTATAATAGAATATTAGTATAATAGAACATTAGTATAATAGAACATCAGTGGAAACCAAAGGGGACGTTTTCTTTCCAGTGTTAACACTTCACTTAGCAACGTCATGACAACCCAAATGTGCAGACAGGCCTAGGAGACGAGTTAACCTTGACCCTAACCCTGACTCTAACCCTGAACCTGACCCTAACCCTGACTCTAACCCTGAACCTGACTCTGACCTTGACCCTAACCCTGACTCTAACCCTGACCCTGACCCTGACCCTGACTCTGACCCTAACCCTAACTCTGACCCTGAACCTGACTCTGACCCTGACCCTAACCCTAACCCTGACCCTAACCCTAAACCCTAACCCTAGGGGATGAGTTAACTTTAACCCTAACCCTAAACCCTGACCCTAACCCTAGGGCTAGTAGAACCATGTAGTTTGGCTCTTCAAACCCACCTCCTCGTTGCTAGGCAACCCCCCCCCTTTTCCCTCCACCGTTCGTATTTTACGACATTTGTTAGAAAAAAATGTTTTATGAAACTCCTTCAAACCACACACTCTCCCCACCCCCTCGTTGCTAGGTAACCCACCATATCCCGTCCCTTTCCGACATTTTCTTTTCCTTTACGACATTCCCTCAAACACACCAACCTCCCTTATTTTACGACATTTACTATTATTATTATTATTATTATTATTATATCTTTACGACATTTACTTCTTCTTTACGAGAGAAGGGGAGACAGACACCATGGAAACCACCACCACCACCGACACCGGCGGCTCCTCTGGTACTCGTAGCGGGTCCTCTGGGACCGTCTCCCCCGGTGGTACCGTCTCCTCTACCGGCTCTGAGGCTAATGATAACGGGGCTAACTAACGAAGCTAACGAATTTACCTACCGAGTGCAGTGTTGACGGGGTGCTAAAGGCTAATGCTAACTGGCTCTAACGAACTGACCGTGTGTGTGTGTGTGTGGAAACGCGTCGTGTCATCATTACTCGACATTCCTTCAAACCCACCCCCTCGTTGCTAGGCAACCCCCCCCCTTTCCCTCCACCGTTCGTATTTGTTTTGAAAAAATATTTTTACGACAGTCCTTCAAACCACACACACACTCTCCCCACCCCCTCGTTGCTAGGTAACCCACCATATCCCGTCCCTTTCCGACATTTTCTTTTCCTTTACGACATTCCCTGAAACCCACCAACTGTTCCTCGTTGCTAGACAACCCCACCCCTCCCTCATTTTACGATATCTTTTTATTATTATTATTATTATTATATCTTTACGACATTTACTTCTTCTTTGCGAGAGAAGGGGAGACAGACACCATGGAAACCACCGACACCGGCGGCTCCTCTGGTACCCGTAGCGGGTCCTCTGGGACCGTCTCCCCCGGTGGTACCGTCTCCTCTACCGGCTCCTTCGGCGGCTCTGGGACCGTCTCCGGCGGCTCCTCCGGCGGCTCTGGGACCGGCTCCTCCGGCGGCTCTGGGACCGTCTCCTCCGGCGGCTCTGGGACCGTCTCCGGCGGCTCCTCCGGCGGCTCTGGGACCGGCTCCTCCGGCGGCTCTGGGACCGGCTCCTCCGGCGGCTCTGGGACCGGCTCCTCCGGCGGCTCTGGGACCGTCTCCTCCGGCGGCTCTGGGACCGGCTCCTCCGGCGGCTCTGGGACCGGCTCCTCCGGCGGCTCTGGGACCGGCTCTTCCGGCTCCTCCTCTGGTACCGGTACCCGGACCTCGTTTCTGACCCGGGCCACGACGCTCAACCTCCACACCGGGAACCTCGTCAACCGGAGCCGGCTGAAGAAGAAGTGTCCGTCGTCCCCGAGTGAGGAGGTAAGAAGGGCGGGGGGGGGGTCGGGAGGCTAGAGGCTAATGCTAACGGGGCTAACGAAGCTAACAAATTTACCTACCGAGTGCAGTGTTGACGTGGTGCTAAAGGCTAATGCTAACGGGGCTAACGAATTTACCTACAGAGTGCAGTGTTGACGGGGTGCTAAAGGCGAATGCTAACTGGCTCTAACGAACTGACCGTGTGTGTGTGTGTGTGTGTATTATGAATGTGATTAAATAAATACTAAATATGTCGTTTTATTGTCATTTTCTGTCTGTCTGTCTGACCTGTTGTTGCCGTTCAGCTCCAGGATTATATCCGCGCCACGCTGTCTCTGACCTGTCTCTCTCTGTCTGTCTGTCTGACCTGTATGTCTTTTGTTGCCCTCCAGCTCCAGGATTGTATCCGCGCCATGCTGTCTCTGACCTGTCTGTCCCTCTGTCTTATCTGTCTGTCTATCTGTCTGTCTGTCTGTTTCTCTCTGACCTGTCTGTCTCTCCATCTGACCTGTCTGTCTGTTGTTGCCGTAGCTCCAGGACTGTATCCGCGCCACGCTGAGTGACTGGTCCTCCGAGACGCCGTCGGCCGGGGAGAAGGTGAGACTCATCCCTCTCTTCTCTCCCTCCCTCCTTTCCTGTCTCTCTCTCTCTCCCTCCTTCCCTCCCTCCTTTCCTCCTGTCTCTCTCTTCTTTCCCTCCTTTCCTGTCTTCCTTCCTTCCTTCCCTCCTGTCTCTCCCTCCCTCCCTCCTGTCTCTCTCCCTCTCTCCCTCCTTCCCTCCCTCCTGTCTCTCTCTCTCCCTCCTTCTCCCCTCCTTCTCCCCTCCCTCCCTCCCTCCCTCCCTCCTGTCTCTCTCTCTCTCTCCTTCTCTCTCTCCTTCCCTTCCCTCCTTTCCTGTTTCCTGTCTTCTTTCCTTACTGTCGGCGGAGGAGAAGGTGAGACTCATCCCTCTCTTCCTTCCTTCCTTCCTTCCTTCGTCTCTCTCTGGATGCTCCACACACACACACACACACACACCCACACACACGCGCACCCAGAGGCGTCAATGTTTAGTGAGTCAAGTGACAATGTGTGTGTGTGTGAGAGAGAGGGAGATACACACACACACACACACACACACAGACACACACACACACACACACACGCGCGTCAATGTTTAGTGAGTCAAGTGACAACGTGTGTGTGTGTGTGTGTGTGGGTGCTCCTGAGACAGGGAGAGAGAGAGGGAGATACACACACACACACACACACAGACACACACACACTCACACAGACATACACACACACACACACACTCACACAGACATACACACACACACTCACACTGTCTGTCTGTCTGTCTCTGACCTGTCTGTCCCTCTGTCTGTCTGTCTGTCAGTCTCTGACCTGTCTGTCTGTCTGTCTGTTTGTCTCTGACCTGTCTGTCTCTCCATCTGACCTGTCTGTCTGTTGTTGCCGTAGCTCCAGGACTGTATCCGCGCCACGCTGAGTGACTGGTCCTCTGAGAAGCCGTCGGCCGGGGAGAAGGTGAGACTCATCCCTCTCTTCTCTCCCTCCCTCCCTCCCTCCTTTCCTGTCTCTCTCTTCCTTCCCTCCTTTCTTGTCTTCCTTACTTCCTTCCCTCCTGTCTCTCCCTCCCTCCTGTCTCTCTCCCTCCCTCCTTCCCTCCCTCCTGTCTCTCTCCCTCCCTCCCTCCCTCCTTCTTTCCTTCTCTCCCTCCCTCCTGTCTCTCTCTCTCTCTCCTTCCCTCCCCCCTTCTCTCCCTCCCTCCCTCCTGTCTCTCTCTCCTTCTCTCCCTCCTGTCTCTCCCTCCTTCCCTCCCTCCTTCTCTCCCTCCTTTCCTGTCTTCCTTCCTTCCTTCCCTCCTGTCTCTCCCTCCCTCCCTCCCTCCTGTCTCTCTCCCTCTCTCCCTCCTTCCCTCCCTCCTGTCTCTCTCTCTCCCTCCCTCCCTCCTATCTCTCTCTCTCCCTCCTTCTCCCCTCCTTCTCCCCTCCCTCCCTCCCTCCTGTCTCTCTCTCTCTCTCTCCTTCCCTCCCTCCTTCCCTTCCCTCCTTTCCTGTTTCCTCTCTTCTTTCCTTACTGTCGGCGGAGGAGAAGGTGAGACTCATCCCTCTCTTCCTTCCTTCCTTCCTTCCCTCCCTCCCTTCCTTCCTACCTTCCTTCCTTCCCTCCCTCCTTTACTTCGTCTCTCTCTGGATGCTCCACACACACACACACACCCACACACACGCGCGCCCAGAGGCGTCAATGTTTAGTGAGTCAAGTGACAACGTGTGTGTGTGAGAGAGAGAGAGGGAGACACACACACACACACACACACACACACACAGATAGACAGACAGACACACTCACACAGACACACACACTCACTCACACAGACACACTGTGGGAGCCTGGTCGACAGGCGCAACAGCGGGTCAACCAATGAGAATAGAAACAGGCGGAAACAGGGGTTGCGGTGAAATCAACGTAGGGTTTTATTTCTAAGGTGCGGGGAAAAGGGAGAGGCGAAAGGCAACTCAAATCTTCACCGGGTTGGCGGTTGGCGCTACGGCGCTCCGCCGGGTTCTTCTTGTCGTCAGAGAGAGAGAAAGAGAGACAGGCCAAAGTTAGTGGGATATCGGGTCCCTTTCACTGACCTCTTCCTCCGGTCGGTTGGGGGGTTCCTCTCCGTCTTCCAGGCTTTCTCTCCCGTTTGGCTTATGAGACTGGCTTAGCGGGTGTCTGGTCTCGACTCGTTCCTCCAGCCAGTCTGTCTTCAGCTTGTCCTGGGGAGTTTAAAAGGCCTCAGGATCGCCGAGCTGACTCAGCGCACCTGTGAGCGGTGAGCTGAGTCATCTGATTGGTGGCGGAGTCTCCAGGACATAGAACTGGGATAGTACCTCCCATCCAGCACGACACCCCATGGCTGCCTTTGCCTCCCCCTTGTGGCCACCAGGTGTCTCTGTGGGGCACTGCTCACCGGCTGGGCCATCACAACACACAGACACACACACACACACACACTCACACACACACTCACTCACACAGACACACACAGACACACACACATGCCCAGAGGCGTCAATGTTTAGTGAGTCAAGTGACAACGTGTGTGTGTGTGTGTGTGTGTGTGTGTGTGTGTGTGTGTGGGTGGGTGCTCCTGAGACAGGGAGAGAGAGAGGAAGACACACACACACTCACATACACACAGACACACACACACACTCACACACTCACACAGACATACACACACTCACACAGACATACACAGACACACTCACACAGACACACACACAGGCAGGGAGACGGGGGGGAGGCAGGTTTGGGGGGGAGGGTTGAACAGGGAGGGAGGGAGGTTCTGCTGAGGTCAGCTAATCTCTCTCTCTTTCTCTCCCTCTCTCTAGTTCGACTAGTCTGGTCTGTCTCTAACCTGGACTGCTCCCCCCTCCCAGGCACGCCTGGCTGTCTTTCTGTAATCTGTCTGTCCTGAACCTGTCTGTCTCTCAGACCTGTCTGTCTCTCCAGGAGTCTGACGTCCTAGACTGTTCCACCCCCCACGCGGCCGAGGCCATCACGCCTGTCTGTCTCTCTGTCTGTCTGTCTCTAACTTGTCTCTCTCTCTCTAACCTGTCTGTCTGTTTACCTGTGTCTCTCTCTCTGACCTGTCTGTCTCTCCAGGAGTCTGACGTCCTGGACTGCTTCACCCCCCATGCGGCCGAGGCCACCATCATGCTTGTCTGTCTCTCTCTCTCTGACCTGTCTGTCTCTCTCTCTCTAACCTGTCTGTCTGTTTACCTGTCTCTCTCTCACCTGTCTTTCTCTAACCTGTCTGTCTCTAACCTGTCTCTCCAGGAGTCTGACGTCCTGGACTGCTCCACCCCCCAGGCGGCCGAGGCCACCATCACACCGGAGGAGAGGGAGGAGCTGAAGGTGTCTGGTACGCTACGACAAGCTAACGCAGGCTAACGCTACGCTAATGCAGGGTAAGACAGGTTAACGCAGGCTAAGACAGGCTCACGCAGGCTCACGCACGCTAACACACACCACGATAACACATGCTAATAAATGCTAGTGCATGCTAACACCGGCTCACACGCACCACGATAACACACGCTAACCCAGGGCTAACAAACGATACCAGCCCATGATTACACACGACGCGACCACACGTTAACACAGGCTAACAAATGACACCAGCACATGCTAACACAGGCTAACCTAGGCTAACCCACGCTAACGTTGTCGTTGCAGTCAAGCTGTTCCTGTGCGAGTCGGACCAGTCGTCCATCAGGCAGGCTGTCGACATGGGTGAGTCCTGCCTGTTTGTCTGTCTGTCTGCCTGTTTGGCTGTCTGCTTGTCTGTCTGTTTGTTTGGCTGGCTGGCTGGCTGTCTGCCTGTCTGTCTGTCTGCCTGTTTGGCTGTCTGTCTGTTTGGCTGCCTGCCTGTCTGTCTCTCTCTTTACCTGTTTGTCTCTCCCCTCCACAGCCTGTCTCACCCTCGCCCTGTCGACCAGGAGGACAACATCCCCCCCCCCCCCACACCCAGACCTTCTCGGACCTCTAACCTGTCTTTCTCTCCCTAACCTGTCTCCCTCCCCCCCAACAGCCTGTCTCACTCTCGCCCTCTCCCAACTCGACTCGGTCATCCTGGCGCCCGCCCACCCCCCCCCGGGGGCCGACCACGCCCCCCAGACCCTCTCGGACCTGCAGCCGGCATGGGTTTTCTTGGAAACGCTGGTGGCGTCCGGGAAGGTGGTCGCCATCGGGACGTCGGACCTGGACAAGGGCCTCCTGGAGGAGCTGCACAACTGGGCCCAGGTGGGTGTCTGTCTGTCTTTCTCTGGCCTGTCTGTTTGTCCTGGACGGTGTGTGTGTCTGTCTGTCTGTCTCTCTCTCTCTCTCGCTCTATCCCTGACCTGTCTGTCTGTCCTGGACAAGGGCCTCCTGGAGGAGTTGTACGACTGGGACCAGGTGGGTGTCTGTCTGTCTGATCTGTCTGTCTGTCCTGGACAAGGGCCTCCTGGAGGAGCGCTACGACTGGGCCCAGGTGGGTGTCTGTCTCTGTCTCTGAACTGTCTGTCTGTCTGTCCTGTGCTGGGGGTATCTGTCTCTCCCTGACCTGTCTGTCTCTCTCTCCATGTCCAAGGTGAAACCCCACCAGTAACCAGGTCAAACTGAGTGCGTACGCCAACTGTCTGTCTCTCTTTCTCTCTCTCTCTTTCTCTCTGTCCCTGTCCTGTCTCTCTCTCTCTGTCCCAACCAAGCAGTTAACAGTGTCTGTCTGTCTGTCTCTCTCTCTCTGTCCCTGACCTGTCTGTCTGTCCCTGACCTGTCTCTCTCTCTCTCTCTCTCTCTCTCCCCCGTATCCAAGGTGAAGACCACCAGTAATCAGGTCAACCTGGCGTCCTGTTGTGTGATGCCCCCCGATCTGATGGCCTGTATGTCTCTCTGTCCCTGACCTGTCTGTCCCCCCTCTAACCTAACCTCCCTCTTCATCTGAGCTGTCTGTCTCTCTCTGACCTGTCTCTCTCTCTCCCTCCTTCTCTTTCCATGTCTGTCTCTCCCTCTAACCTGTCTCTCTCTCTCTCTCCCTCTCTTTCCATGTCTGTCTCTCCCTCTAACCTGTCTCTCTCTCTCTCTCTCTCCTTCCAGAGCTTATCTCGGCGGCGGGCTTCCAGGAGGCGCTGTCTCTCTCTCTCTGACCCGTCTGTCTATCTGTCTGTCTTTGACATGTCTGTCTCCCCTCTAACCTGTCTCTCTCTCTCTCCCTCCCCCCTCTCCCTCTGAGCTGTCTGTCTGTCTTTGACCTGTCTCTCTCCCCCTAACCTGTCTTTCTCTAACCTGTCTGTCTCTCTGTCGTCTTCCAGAGCTCATCACGTCGGCGGGCTTCCAGGAGGCGCTCCGTGAGAGCGCGGCGTTAGCAACGGCATCCCACGGCGACCCCGACCGCGACCGCTGTGACGCGGCGTCGGCGTGGCGTGGCGCCTCCGCTGGGTCCTGCGCTACACCATCATCGTCAAGAGCCGCGGCATCATCAAGGCCAAGGGCTACCTGGTCCACGCCACCCGGGTAGCGTAGCGTAGCATAGCATAGTCTGGTGTAGTCGAGGCTAGCATAGTGTAGTGTAGCCTTAGCGTAGCATCGTGTAGCCTTGGTTAGCCTGGTTAGCGTAGCGCGGACGACACCTTGGTTAAGTTGAAAGACTTAGCTACGGTTAGTAGCTAAGTTACATGTATGTAATGTGATGTCATGTATGTAATGCTTATGGAGTTGATGGTGGATTAAATCTGTTCCGTCAGTTTTCCAGCGACTGACAGAGAGCAGAAACACGCTGCATGGCACCATCTGTTGGTCGACTGTCGACAGCACAACACATGAGGCCAATGGAGGAAAGCAGAACCATGTGAGAAGATTTCCTCTTCAGTGGTTGAACCTTTCACACATCTGGCACTCCGGACTGGGACTGTTAGGGTTAGGAATGTATTTCTATGGGACTGTTAGGGATAGGAATGTATTTCTATGGGACTGTTAGGGTTAGGAATGTATTTCTATGGGACTGTTAGGGATAGGAATGTATTTCTATGGGACTGTTAGGGATAGGAATGTATTTCTATGGGACTGTTAGGGTTAGGAATGTATTTCTATGGGACTGTTAGGGTTAGGAATGTATTTCTATGGGACTGTTTGACAACATGGTAAGTTAGTGAGTTTCGTTTCTAGGCACACCAGGTGTAAAAGAACATTAGTTTAATAGAACATTAGTGTAATAGAACATTAGTGTAATAGAACATTAGTGTAATAGAACATTAGTGTAATAGAACAGTGTAATAGAACATTAGTTTAATAGAACAGTGTAATAGAACATTAGTGTAATAGAACATTAGTGTAACAGAACATTAGTTTAATAGAACATTAGTGTAATAGAACAGTGTAATAGAACATTAGTATAATAGAACATTAGTATAATAGAACATGAGTGTAATAGAACATTAGTATAATAGAACGTTAGTGTAATAGAACAGTGTAATAGAACATTAGTGTAATAGAACATTAGTGTAATAGAACGTTAGTTTAATAGAACATTAGTTTAATAGAACAGTGTAATAGAACATTAGTGTAATAGAACATTAGTGTAATAGAACATTAGTGTAATAGAACAGTGTAATAGAACGTTAGTGTAATAGAACATTAGTGTAATAGAACATTAGTGTAATAGAACATTAGTATAATAGAACGTTAGTTTAATAGAACAGTGTAATAGAACATTAGTGTAATAGAACATTAGTATAATAGAACATTAGTGTAATAGAACATTAGTATAATAGAACATTAGTGTAATAGAACATTAGTATAATAGAACGTTAGTGTAATAGAACGTTAGTATAATAGAACATTAGTGTAATAGAACATTAGTGTGAACCAAAGGGGACGTTTTCTGTCCAGTGTTAACACTTCCCTTAGCAACGTCATGACAACCCAAATGTGCAGACAGGCCTAGGAGACGCTGAGAAAATCACCAGGACTCCACTGCCCTCTCTGCAGAGCATCTACCACCGCAGAGTCCACAGGAGAGCCGCCTCCATCCTCAAGGACCCCACCCACCCCCAGCACGGACTGTTCACACTTCTACCCTCAGGCCGGAGGTACAGAAGTGTTAAATGCAGGACCACCAGACTGAAGAACTCCTTCTTTCCCACTGCCATCAGGCTCCTAAACAACCCATAGGAGATTAATATAACCTTACTACCTCAAATAACTGAATTTTCCAGTTTGCATAATTGCACTGCTACATTTGCACTGTTTTATTATTATTATTGCTGCTATTTTATTTTATGCCTTAAATTTTGCTGTCTTGTACATTTGTTTAGTATATATTGTATATTCTTTAGTATTGTATATTTTACATTGGTTGGCATTCTGCGGACAGCAAAGCAAGAATTTCATTGTACAGGGAAACATGTTTTCTACTGTGCATATGATAATAAACACTTTGAATCTTGAATCTTGAATCTTAACCCTGACCCTGACTCTAACCCTAACCCTAACCCTAACCCTAACTCTAACTCTAACCCTGACCCTGACCCTGACCCTGACTCTAACCCTAACTCTAACCCTGACCCTGACCCAAACTCTAACCCTAACTCTAACTCTAACCCTGACCCTGAACCTGACCCAAACCCTAATCATAACCCCAACCCTAACCCGAACCCTGGGACGTTCTCTGTCTCCTTGCAGTAATCTAGAGCAGGAGTCCCCAATTACCGGGCCGCGGACCAGTTTCGGCCGTGGATCATTTGGTACCGGGCCGCACAGAAAGAATAAAAACATTTTAATTTGTATTTTATTTCCATTTTATTGACTATCGCAGTCTGCAGGGTGTTTGAAAAATGACCACTTCCATCTGTGCCACTTTTCCACACTTCTCAGTCGCAGTTTTTTTTCCATGCACCGATAAATGAAGCCCACAAGCTAACCCAGCAAAAATTAGTAAAAAACAAACATTGCTGGAGAGATTCTTTGAAAAGGGGGAAAGACTATATGATGAGACAGCAGAAGACTCCTAGACTGCCAAAAAAAAAGAAAGCTGCATTTAAAAGAAAATACCTAAGAGTCCTACTTAAATTACGGGTTCATCGCAACAGGTGATTGACATGCCCCAAGCCCGCTCTGTATAATATGTGGCGACCGGCTATCCAACGAGGCCATGAAGCCTTCAAAACTGCTTCGCCACGTAGAGACCAAGCACCCTGCATTAAAAGACAAGTCTTTGGTGTTTTTTTTAAAGAAAAAAACATGAACACGAAGGACAGAAGCAATTATTGAAGGCCACCACATCATCAAATGTGTCTGCACTGAGAGCATCATTCTTAGTGGCTAACCGCATTGCCAAGGCTAAGAAGCCCTTCACTATTGGTGAAGAGTTGATCATGCCTGCCGGTAAGGACACTTCGGGTGTCACTGTCTCCCATCACCCCTAGATGGGACCGTCTCGTTGCAGGGAAACAAGCTCAGTGCTCCCACTGATTCTGTATTATGGTGAGTTGAGTCACTTTTACATTATAAATGTAATAATTAAATGAATAATTAAATTATATAATATGCACTTTATTGTGTTTTGTTATGCGCGTGATTCTTTCCCCCCCGGTCCGTGGAAAAATAGTCTTGCATGAAACTGGTCCGTGGTGCAAAAAAGGTTGAGGACCGCTGCTCTAGAGCAGGAGTGCCCAACCAGTCGATCGCGGTCTACTGGTAGACCCCGGCCTGATCCCAAGTCGATCACGAGGGGTGTAGGAAAAAATGAAAAAAAAAAAGTTTTTTTTATGTGTAACTGTAAACTGTTTTGTTTTGTTGTAGTTATGCGTCGTTGGATATGTTTTGTTTTGTGTGTGTGTGTGTGTGTGTGTTATATTTTGTATTAAATGTACACTACAGCCTATCATGAGTCCTTGCCTGCGCACCCTATCAGTCTCTTAAACACGTCCACAAAAAAAAAAAAAGTAGGTCACGTTTAACCTACTGTAGCGCGAGACATGCATGATAGTAAGTTGACAGCTGTCAACAGTAGCTAGCAGCTAGCGATCAGAGCGGTTACGCACTCCTAAACTTTAACATGTCTGAGGGGAAACGAGCCAAGACCTACCATTTTCACCCTGAATGGGAGGAAGATTATTTTTGTGTTTATTCTCATTCAAAGCCTGTTTGTTTGATCTGCAATGCAACGGTGGCGTTGGCAAAGAAAGGGAATCTGGAGCGGCATTTTAAAACGGTACCCGGGAGCTACGAGAGGGATTTCCCTGCAAAAACGCCTTTACGCGCCACAAAAGTGCGGGATTTGAAAGCACAGCTTGCAGCACGGCAGTCAATCTTCACCAAACCGAAGACCCAGGGTAAGGCCGCAACTATTGCTTCCTATCGCGTCAGTCACGTCCTTGCTAAACACAAGAAGCCATTCAAAGACAGCGATATTGTGAAGGAAGCCTTTCTCGAGGCAGCGGATAGCCTTTTTGACGACTTTAAAAATAAAACCGAGATCGTGAAGGCCATTAAAGAAGTGCAACTCTCCCGCAATACGACTACAAGGCGATGTGAGGGAATGGCTGTGGATGTGGAGGAGCAACTGAGGAAGGATATTGACGCGTGAGTGCTTTTCCCTCCAATTTGACGAGTCGACTGATATGGTGGATGTGGCACAATTGTGTGTTTTCATCAGGATGGTTTTTGAAGACATGAGCGCCAAGGAAGAGCTACTCACCATTTTGCCATTAAAAGGACACACCAGAGGTGAGGATATGTTTAATGCTTTCATGGGATTTGTTAGCGAGACAAAACTGCCGCTCTTCAAGCTGATCTCCATCACAACTGATGGGGCGCCTGCTATGATGGGCCGCACCAGTGGGTTCATTGCAAAGAAAGTGAATCTTTCCCAGATATCCTGAATTATCATTGTATAATTCACCAGCAAGCGTTGTGTGGAAAGATTTCAAATATGAAAGAAGTGATGGATATTGCAATGAAGATTGTGTGTTCAGTTCGGGCCAGGAGTCTGCAGAGAAGGCTTTTCCGTGCTCACTTGGAGGAGAATGATGCTGAGCACACACGCCTTGCAACCAGCTCCTACACTCCTGACTACGAGAAGCTAGCCTCCTCCTCCCAGTGTCAGGTCTCCCACTAAGGTAGGAAGTGATTTCCTTTTTTCAAACTCAGAGTGTTACGTTCCCACTCCTACATGTGCGTGTATCCTTGTTGTGTTTTGTGTTTCCTTCTGTTTTTCCCTTACCCTGTCACTCTACATTCAGGTGTCCGTCAGCAATTGGCCATTCGTCCCCATCAGTCATCACTGTTCCTGACCAATCAGAGGGCTGTCCGTGTCCTTTAAAAGCTCCGCTGGACTTCCCCTCGGGAGTCAACCCATTTTCACCGTAGTCTTGTGTTTGCTGTCGACTCACTGTTGCCTGGTTGATCGAAACCTCCAACGTACTTGTTTACATCTAGTTTTCTTTTGTTATATTTACGTCATTGTTTACTTATTGTTTTTCTCATAATTTGTCTGTCTGTTAATTGTACGCCATAGGGGTAAGGTGAATAGGTAAGAGACCCATGGGTTTACATTTCCAACACGTAGGCTCACCTCTGTTACAATTCACCAGGTTAGGAGTGGGTGCCGCCCCATGTATGTTCTAGTCTAGTGTAGCATAGCACTTTAGCATAGCCCTGATAGTATAGCTTACTATTGCACTAGTTTAGGACATCACTTTTGTTTATGATTTCTTTGCTTTGGCACCGCTCAAAAAAAGTTCCCTTTTCTCCTTGGCGTGTGTCTTGTGTTGTGTTTTCCCTGAGGAAACAAATAACTGTACATAGTTGAATTGTGGTTTGTGGTTGTTTAATTCCTACAATAAGTCTGATGTACTACCTTTTTGTTGCGACTCCTCTACCGCCCCTAGACGTAGACGAGTTTTCATCTGGAGTCGTAACACAGAGATCTACCTGTTTTGTATCTGGTTTATTTTTCTGTTTGGTTCATATTAAGGTCAGTTATGGCTATTGCTCATCATGCAGATTGGCGTGTGTGTGTGTGTGTGTGTGAGAGAGAGAGCGGGTTTGTGCTACAGCACACTATGCAAACTGGCAACTGTGTGAGAGGAATTTGTCTGTGTGTGTGTTTGAGAGAGGGAGGGTTTGTGATGTGATGTCTAGTGGTTGTGTGACAACAAGAAAAAGTGTTGTGAGGTTAGTTACTGCAGGCTGGAAACGATGTGTGTGGGTTTGCGATGTTGACACTGGACTGGTAGATCTCGGGAGGTTGGCGACTTGAAAAGTAGATCTTGGGTCAAAAAAGGTTGGGCACCCCTGCTCTAGAGGAATTAATTGCCAGCAGAGGGCGCTGCTGTTAAATGTCAATAGTGGCAGAGAGTTTTTCATGATCATTATTTCCTTTTTCTTTGAACAGTTGAGATGATCCCATCTAAGGCTGTTAACAAGGACTTCACCATATATCTGACAGAGAGACGTCTCATCCATGGTTTAGGGTTAGACCAGGGGTGGGCAAACTACGGCCCGCGGGCCACATCCGGCCCGTTTGTCTTTTTAATACGGCCCGCCGAAGATTGGTACAGATTTGAGGGTTGAATATTAATTAAATTACTAAACTGCATTCATTTGACCTTGTCCTGTAATGCCTGGCATTCCACCAGGTAGCGCACTAAGGGGCAGTCATACATTGAGTTGATTTTGCGGAGCCCGGGCTACTCTCTGTTATTACTCTGCTACTGTTCTGAACCCATCTGCAACAATGAGTGGGCCAAAGAAAAGAAAAGTCGACAGTGAGTGCAGAGTGTTTAATAAGGAATGGGAAACTAAATACTTTTTCATTTAAGTCCGGTCAAAGGCTGTATGTCTTATTTGCCAAGAAACCGTTGCGGTTTTAAAGGAATACAACATCAGCCGTCAGTTTTCCACCAAACATGCTAATTACGCTAACAACCAGTCAACGCAAGAACGGACAGCTACCGCTTTGAGGTTGGCAGCTAGTTTGCAGGCTCAGCAAAACACCTTTATCCGACAAACTGCCATTCAAGAATCAAGCACGAAGGCAAGTTATTTGCTGGCATTCAAATTAGCAAAGACCAGCAAGCCTTTCTCAGAAGGGGAGTTTCTCAAAGAGTGCATGGTAGAGACAGCAGGTATCTTGTGTCCTGAGAGCAAGAACAAATTTGAAAAAATGAGCTTATCACGCAGGACAGTGACTCGCCGTGTTGAGCTAATTGACGAAGACTTAGCTAGCAAGCTAAACAAAAAAGCGGAGTCATTTACATTATATTCCTTGGCACTGGACGAAAGTAATGACATAAAGGACACCGCTCAGCTTGTCATTTTTATCAGAGGGATTAATGACAATTTTGAGATAACGGAGGAGTTTTTGGCCATGGAATCCCTGAGGGGGAAAACGCGGAAAGAGGACTTGTATGACAGCGTGTTGGGGGTCATCAAGAGGCACAAGCTACCTTGGAGTACACTCGCCAACGTTACCACAGATGGATCGCCAAATCTGACTGGAAAAAACGTCGGGCTGCTCAAAAGAATCCAGGAGAGGGTGAAAGAGGACAACCCTGAGCAGGAGGTAATTTTCCTACACTGCATAATCCACCAGGAAGCACTGTGTAAATCCGTATTGCAGCTTGACCACGTAGTGTAGCCAGTTGTAAAACTTGTTAACTTTATTCGAGCGAGGGGACTTCAGCATCGTCAGTTTGTTATGTTTCTTGAAGAAACTGACGCTGATCACCAGGACTTGCTTTACCACTCTAATGTCCGCTGGTTAAGTTTGGGGAAAGTATGAGTGAAACGGCGCCACAGGAGTTGCAGTTGGAACTGATTGATCTCCAATGTGACACCGTCTTAAAGGAGAAGTTCAACTCTCTTAAACTGGATGAGTTTTATGCTTCATTAAGCGCAGCCAAATTTCCAAACATCCAAAAGATGGCACAGAGGATGTTGTTTGGCTCTACGTATGTGCGTGAACAGACTTTTAGCGTGATGAACACCAACAAAGCACCCCACAGATCCCAGTTGAGTGATGAACACCTCAGATCTGTTCTGAGAATTGCCACAACAAAACTAACACCAGACTTCGATGCACTGGTCAAAAAGGGTGATCAACAACACTGTTCCCGCTAAAAGTAAATGTAAGTATTAACCCTGTATTTTTTATGTTTATGTTTGATATGTTTATCATTTTTTATATATGTTTTATGTTTGATATGTATGCATCTGGTGCTGGCCCGGCCCGTCTGTCAAATTTTAAAAGTCAATGTGGCCCCTGAGCCAAAAAGTTTGCCCACCCCTGGGTTAGACTGTAGCTCCATCCTCTCATTCAGGACAGCCCAGGCCTCCTTCTTTCTCTCCTGCAGTCTAACCATGACCTCCATCCTGGTCTCTCCTGATCTATGTCGTGACTGATGGGGTTATGGTTGGTAGAAGACATGGATTATCAGCTTCTGATGCATGGATTGAGTAGAAGCAACAGTACAACAAATGATTTTCATTAAACCTAACCCCTAACCGTATGTTTATATATATATCTAACCTAACCCTATGTATGTGTGATTTAGTCCAGGACTACGCTAGTTCATGTGTACTTAGCCTGTGCTAGTAGAAACATGTAGTTAGCCTGTGCTAGTAGAAACATTAATGTGTAGTTAGCATGTGCTAGTAGAAACATGTAGTTAGCCTGTGCTAGTAAGAACATGAATGTGTAGTTAGCCTGTGCTAGTAGAAACATGTAGTTAGCCTGTGTTAGTAGAAACATTAATGTGTAGTTAGCCTGTGCTAGTAGAAACATGTAGTTAGCCTGTGCCAGTAGAAACATGTAGTTAGCCTGTGCTAGTAGTAATATGTAGTTAGCCTGTGCCAGGAGAAAAATGTAGTTAGCCTGTGCTAGTAGAAACATGTAGTTAGCCTGTGCTAGTAGAAACATGTAGTTAGCCTGTGCTAGTAGAAACATGTAGTTAGCCTGTGTTAGTAGAAACATGAATGTGTAGTTAGCCTGTGCTAGTAGAAACATGTAGTTAGCCTGTGTTAGTAGAAACATGAATGTGTAGTTAGCCTGTGCTAGTAGAAACATGAATGTGTAGTTAGCCTGTGCTAGTAGAAACATGAATGTGTAGTTAGCCTGTGCTAGTAGAAACATTAATGTGTAGTTAGCCTGTGCTAGTAGGAACATTAATGTGTAGTTAGCCTGTGCTAATAGAAACATGAATGTGTAGTTAGCCTGTGCTAGTAGAAACATGTAGTTAGCCTGTGCTAGTAGAAACATGAATGTGTAGTTAGCCTGTGCTAGTAGAAACATTAATGTGTAGTTAGCCTGTGCTAGTTAGTAACGTTCATGTGTAGTTTGCCCATATGCCTGAACTCGTAGAATAGAATAGCTTTTATTTCTCAGGTGAAATTACAAACTGCAAAGTCTGTTCAACAAGTCATATTGTTGTAAAATAAACCTGTAGTACATTTTGATTAATGGAGATGACAGCAGGAGTTCCCTTTATAAAGCCTTTATTACAGACAACAGAGAGAAGAGAAAATGACTTGAGTTTGAGCTGGTCCACTTGGCCTGCTGGCCGGCCGGGTGCTTCAGGGAACACCACAACACCACCCTAACCTAACCTAACCTAACCTAACCTAACCTAACCTAACCTTAACCTAACCTTAACCTAACCTAACCCTAACCTTAACACAAACAGGCTTCCACATGTTGGTTAAAGTTACACATATAGTCAGAACGGTCTTTTACTGTTCTGAATTACTGATTAACACACAGTTATCATATATATATATATTCATTCTTTTGACATCTCAAACTTAATTTAAAATGTTCTTAAACACCAAATATTCTTACTTAGTTCATATTCTTTCAATGCCAAACATTCCTTCATATTTTAGTTTGTATTCTCAGACATTCAATGTGCAAATTCAAGTTTGGATTTAACTTGCCTGCCCCCATGATTGATAGATTAGTGCTTACATTAAACCAGCTACTATTATTATAATAATGTCTTGTCAACCCTCACACCATCATCATAAACTTCACATCATAACAGCAACCTTCATTCAATACCAGTTAGCATCCAATCAAAGTCTCCTTCTGCATTTTACTTCCTACTCTTTGAAAGTCAATCCATTTCCTCATCTTCCAATCGATACTCTCAAACTTTCACTGCAAACATGAAGGCCACTGTTGCGTTGCATGTTCATATACATATTTCCCACCCTGATTGATTGACACAAAGAACACAGACACAGAAAAGCATCCCTTCAGAAATCCCAGACACCGATATAAGATTCAGTTAAAGGTAGACTCAGCGATATGACGTCACCGCGGGACGTTGGTTGACTTCAGCGATGTTTCAGATTCATCCGAGCAACGGACGTTTCACTAATGATGGATTCCATTGGTGCACGAGCACGACAGTGGCAGATGGCCATGTGACAAACGGGCTGGCGAGGGAATTGTCTTGCCTTAGGCTTCAACGATCTCTGCCAATATTCACAGGTTACGTCATATCGCTGAGTCTACCTTTAACAACGGATAGAGAGTGTGGTCGGGTAAACACGGTCTTCTAAACACAGTATGGTAAACACAGTCTGTTAAACAGTGTATTAAAGATGAGGCAGTTTACAGACAGGTTTGTCCACTAGATGGAGCAGAGAGCGGATTGGACCACACATCTTCTACCCTATTAGGACGCGGCTCTTGGTCAGGGTCAGGCGAAGGTCAGGGACATCCTGGCTCCAGAACTGCCTCCGGGTCAGAGGTCAAGCGGCTACAGTCCTGGACAGGACACCTTCCAGAATGACAACGTGTCACTTCATTCAACACAAAGGCAACCTGAGGACCGACACACACAACCAGGATTCAGACGGGCATGTGTAACAGAGCTGCAGACTGCTGTATCATATGATGCGGTGAGCTGATGTGTTTAACAGCTATCTAACACACTCTTACCTAATTGATGGCGCTCATCGCCATGGTGATGAAGCTGTGGCTGTGCTGCTGCAGAGATCGCCGTCTCCTTCTATTCTTCACCCCGGAACATGTCTGTGGGAGAGAGACAGTCAGTGAGAGGACACTGTGTCTGTGTGTGTGTGTGTGTGTGTGAGGAGTGATGGCTCCTGGCCTACCGGGGCACAGTTCCCGTTCTTCAGCACACACAGGTGGATGTTGCAGTGCAGGAACACGTCCGAGGATTTGCCAGAGAACTGGAACATTCTGAAGGAGAAGCGGGTGGCGGAGGAGTCGCCGTTGGTCAGAATGTTCACCGTGCTGTCGGCAGGGTTGGCACACCTGGGACATGGACACACAGGACACATGTGTCAGAGCAGCCAATGTGTACCCATCTATGTGTCTGACAGTGTGTGTGTGTGTGTGTGTGTGTGTGTGTGTCTCACCCTTCCTTGATGATGTCCCAGCGCACAGTAGCATTTGAGGAGCTTTCAGGCGTGGCCCAGCAGGCGTCAGTCACCATGACGATCTTGCTGTCCAATCCGGTGATGTTTAGGGACAGGTAGAGCTTCTGGTCCAATCGGACGGCTGCTGAGTCGTAGCCTAGCCTCACCCATAACCCTCTGACCAGACGCTATCGCTAACTCTCCTAGTGATAACACGTAGCCTAGCCTCACCCATAACCCTCTGACCAGACGCTATCGCTAACCCTCCTAGTGATAACACGTAGCCTAGCCTCACCCATAACCCTCTGACCAGACGCTATCGCTAACCCTCCTAGTGATAACACTTAGCCTAGCCTCACCCATAACCTTCTGACCAGATGCTATCGCTAACTCTCCTAGTGATAACACTTAGCCTAGCCTCACCCATAACCCTCTGACCAGACGCTATCGCTAACCCTCCTAGTGTGTCGGACAAAGTAGTTTCCTGGTTTGTTTGTTTTTTCAAAGTAACAAGCTGTATTTCCATCAACGGTAGCTTTAGTGACGTTCAACTTCCTGCCTCGTAAAGTTGTTGGTAACTGAGTTAAATGGATGTCCAGAGTCGCTTCCCCAACACTGACGATACCAACCTTGACCTTGTTTTAACGCTGTGAACTCCTCTGGCTGGAAGGTATTCTCTCCCGGTAATGTGCATCACATTACACATGTATTACCACAGTGAAAGGCCTGGGTGACCTCACACACACACACACACACACACACACACACACACACACACACACACACACATACACACACCTGTCTTTGACCTTGATGCCCAGGGCCATAGATTGGGAGGTGTTCTTGGTGTAGGCGCAAGAGAAGTCCAGGTTGGTCTCGTCCATGCGGTGGATGGCCATGGAGGAGTTGTAGTTCCTCTGGACGGAGTTCTTGTAGATGATGTGAGTGTTGTTGGACTGTGGAGAGGGGAGGGAGGGGCTTCACTCACTGAACCCCAGCCTGGTTAGAACCCCAGCCTGGCTAGAACCCCAGCCTGGCTAGAACCCCAACCTGGCTAGAACCCCAGCCTGGCTAGAACCCCAGCCTGGTTAGAACCCCGACCTGGCTAGAATCCCAGCCTGGTTAGAACCCCAGCCTGGCTAGAACCCCAGCCTGGCTAGAACCCCAGCCTGGCTAGAACCCCAGCCTGGCCAGAACCCCTGGTTAGAACCCCAGCCTGGTTAGAACCCCAGCCTGGCCAGAACCCCTGGTTAGAACCCATAAACATCTATGGATGTTTGATGTGTGTTTTGGTACCGTGAGCAGAGTGCCGCAGCTGTGGTTGTGGTTGTCGAAGCGGTACACCACAACGCCCTTCTCTAACATCCCGATGCAGCTTGGGTCGTTGAGGTGCAGAGTCTTGTAATCAAAGTCTGCCTCAACCAGACGACAGCGTTCCAGAGACAAGCTGGCAGAACTCCCACTGCAGCTTGTTAACGGATCTTTAAAGAGAGGCGTGCACACACACACACACACACACACACACACACACACACACACACATGCACAGAGAGAGGTTAATCAAGAAAACACACACACACATATACAAATACAGGTAATCAAGAAAACACACACACACACACACTGTTCAAACACATTTAGTAGAGTGGTCACACAGGGTTTGGGATAATGCACATACCAAAAGGACCCCTGTCCTTGACAGAGTCCAGGTAACTACGGCGACAGAGGCAGACAGATTCACCGTTCCTCTCCCCACAGAACTCATGGTCAGCACAGTCCATGTCCAGGCAGGGGTCTCTGGATGCTGAGGGAGGGGGAGGTGGAGGAGGAGGAGGAGGGGAGGAGGAGGAGGTGGAGGGGAGGGGGGGAGGTGGAGGTAAGGAGGGGGAGGAGGAGGTGGAGGGGAGGGGGAAGGAGGAGGTAGAGGGGAGGAGGGGGAGGAGGAGGAGGAGGAGAGAGAGAGAGAAGGGTTTGATAAACAGACAGAGTAACATTAGAAATCACACACCCCCTACCGCACACACACACACACACACACACACACACCCCATACCACACATACACACACACACCCTACCGCACACACACACACACACACACACAGGCGACCCAAACAGAATGGATGCATCGAGAGGAAACATTGAGAATGTGACTTACGACAGTTGGCCTGCGTCCTCCACTTGTCCAGCTGTCCGTCAGAGAGCAGGCAGGCCATGGCGTAGGCCTCCATGGAGGAGCAGAGGGTGCGGTCCACCGGGCCGTGGCGGCACAGGTCAAACACGCAGGCCTCCACGTACGGCCCTGGGGGGGTGGAGTCATGGCAGGCGGCGAAGGGGCCGCTGCTATCGGCCATGACGCCACACAGCTGGTTGACCTTCTCAGTGCAGTTGGCTCTCATGTCAGTTGTTATGTTGGCAGCACAGCTGTGGAGGAGCAACACACACACACACACACACACACACACACAGGAGCAACATGGCCCGGGGTTCGAGGATATATCACTTGGAAGTGGGGGTGAGTACATCACTCAGGACTGTGTGTGTGTGTGTGTGTGTGTGTGTGTGTGTGTGTGTGTGTGTCCTGGATTGCTACTCCATCATAACCTGACAACATTTACCTTGTTGAACCGTAGTTGCTGTTCTTCCACTTCGCCGGGTCCCCGCTGGAAGCACCGTGCGAACAGACGCCATCCAGCGGACGAACTCCGACCTTCCGAATGGCCAGGGTGTCGCCGTTGTACTCGAGGGTGGTGTTGTACATGCTGAGATGGACGACCACCATCCTGTCACTACTATTGACAGACACGCCAGAGGCCACCTCAACGGTCGTGGACACGTTCACCTTCGTTCCGTTCACCTACAGCCAAGGACCAGGCAGAGAGATATGGTGAATCTGCCCAGTTACACACACACGCACACACTCTCACTCTCACTCTCACTCTCACACTCACACTCACTCTCACTCTCACTCTCACTCTCACTCTCACTCTCACACACACACACACACACAGAGGGCGGTTGGTTCTCACACCTTCAAAGCAAACAATTTGGTGTTAGTTATGAGAACCTCTCTCTTTGCACCTCCCAGACTAAACAATTTAGTGTTTGTTATGGGAACCTTTCTTTCTGTGCTTACTGTATGATCCCATCCCCCCACGGGAACCACACCTTCCAGACTAAACAATGTCTCATATCTTCTCACAGACCCCATATATAAAGCCTTCTTTGTGCCTTGCTCTCATTTTACTCTGTGAACACAATGTACAAGCGACTGAGAAGGCGACTGTCTGTCAGAGAGGCTCTGGACCATATCTTCGATGATGGAGAGGAGATGGAAATTGAACCAGAGATAGAGGAGGACGTTTCCAATTGTTTTTTTACCAGAATCAATTGAGAAAACTTTACTGGACATGACAAACTTGGAGGGGAGGCGTGTGTTTGGGGACAAGTGGAGAGAATTGGACCGGGCAGACCTCCAAGCCTACATAGGTCTATTGATTCTGGCAGGAGTATACCGGTCAATAATAATGATAAGAAAAAGAAGAATAAGTATGAGCAATAACAATAGTTAGACTCTCTCTGACCCACTCAATATTTGTTGTGAAACAACACAGCACAAGTCCAAAATGCATGTAGGTGACTAGCAAGCTAGCTAGTTCAAGCTAAAGCTAACAATGCTACCATTGCTACCAACTGACAAAGTGTCATGCCATTATAAAGACACATTTGTTGACTATGTGTCTACTGCTGTAAAATGTAATTAAACATCACATACCCGCTTTCGAAGTCGCTGTCCTCCCAACGGGAGCCCTGCCAAAAAGAAAACAAGACCAACAACCTGTCGTAGAAACGTCTGCCCCCAGTCCACGCACTCGCGAAGCAAGGTTCGCGATCGTGAAGAAGGAAAGCGACAGCGACTTCGAAGGGGGTATGTGACATTTAATTGCATTTTACAGTAGACACATATCTCCCAAATTGTGTGTACAATGATTATTTTGCCAGTTAGAAGCAATGATAGCATTGTTAGCTGCTAGGTGGCTAAGTAACCCGTTGACAGTGTCTAAGGGCGTTGCTAAGAGTTACCTTTAGCTTGAACTAGTTAGCTTGTTAGCCACCTCCGTGCATTTTGGCAAGGCATGTACGTTTTGGATTTGTGCGATGCTGTTTTGTATTCTAGCAACACATGTTGAGTGGTTCTGTCATTATTGTCTTTATGTAGAGAGGACTGACCGGGTCCAGGTGGAGGCCTTGGCTGTGCTGTTGGTGGACGTTGAGCAGGGTGTGGTCGTGGAGGATGTGCCACTCATCCTTGAGGATGGCCACAATGTGCAGAGCATCTATGAACTAGCTACAGTCAATCACACGGCTACTGTATGAACTAGCTACAGTCAATCACACTGCTACTGTATGAACTAGCTACAGTCAATCACACTGCTACTGTATGACATAGCTACAGTCAATCACAATGCTACTGTATGAACTAGCTACAGTCAATCACACTGCTACTGTGTGAACTAGCTACAGTCAATCACACTGCTACTATATGAACTAGCTAAAGTCAATCACACTGCTACTGTATAAACTAGCTACAGTCAATCACACTGCTACTATATGAACTAGCTACAGTCCCAATGCTACTGTATGAACTAGCTACAGTCAATCACACTGCTACTGTATGAACTAGCTATAGTCCCGATGATACACTATATGAAATAGCGACAGTAGCTAGTTCATACAGTAGCAGTGTGACTGACTGTTGCTAACAGAAACATGTAGTTAGCATGTGCTAGTAGAAACATGTAGTTAGCCTGTGCTAGTAGAAACATGAATGTGTAGTTAGCCTGTGCTAGTAGAAACATTAATGTGTAGTTAGCCTGTGCTAGTAGAAACATGTAGTTAGTCTGTGCTAGTAGAACCATGTAGTTAGTCTGCGCTAGTAGAAACATGTAGTTAGGCTGTGCTAGTAGAAACATGTAGTTAGCCTGTGCTAGTAGAAACATGTAGTTAGCCTGTGCTAGTAGAAACATTAATGTGTAGTTAGCATGTGCTAGTAGAAACATGTAGTTAGCCTGTGCTAGTAGAAACATGTAGTTAGCATGTGTTAGTAGAAACATTTAGTTAGCATGTGCTAGTAGAAACATGTAGTTAGCCTGTGCTAGTAGAAACATGTAGTTAGCATGTGCTAGTAGAAACATGTAGTTAGCCTGTGCTAGTAGAAACATGTAGTTAGCATGTGCTAGTAGAAACATGTAGTTAGCCTGTGCTAGTAGAAACATGTAGTTAGCATGTGCTAGTAGAAACATGTAGTTAGCCTGTGCTAGTAGAAACATGAATGTGTAGTTAGCCTGTGCTAGTAAAAACATGTAGTTAGCCTGTGCTAGTAGAAACATGTAGTTAGTCTGTGCTAGTAGAACCATGTAGTTAGTCTGCGCTAGTAGAAACATGTAGTTAGCCTGTGCTAGTAGAAACATGTAGTTAGCCTGTGCTAGTAGAACCATGTGGTTAGTCTGTGCTAGTAGAAACATGTAGTTAGCTTGTGCTAGTAGGAACATTAATGTGTAGTTAGCCTGTGCTAGTAGAAACATGTAGTTAGCCTGTGCTAGTAGAAACATGTAGTTAGCCTGTGCTAGTAGAAACATTAATGTGTAGTTAGCATGTGCTAGTAGAAACATGTAGTTAACCTGTGCTAGTAGAAACATGTAGTTAGCATGTGCTAGTAGAAACATGTAGTTAGCCTGTGCTAGTAGAAACATGTAGTTAGCCTGTGCTAGTAGAAACATGAATGTGTAGTTAGCATGTGCTAGTAGAAACATGTAGTTAGTCTGTGGTAGTAGAAACATTAATGTGTAGTTAGCCTGTGCTATTAGAAACATGTTGTTAGCCTGTGCTAGTAGGAACATGAATGTGTAGTTAGCCTGTGCTAGTAGAAACATGTAGTTAGCCTGTGTTAGTAGAAACATTAATGTGTAGTTAGCCTGTGCTATTAGAAACATGTAGTTAGCCTGTGCTAGTAGAAACATTAATGTGTAGTTAGCCTGTGCTAGTAGAAACATGAATGTGTAGTTAGCCTGTGCTAGTAGAAACATTAATGTGTAGTTAGCCTGTGCTAGTAGAAACATTAATGTGTAGTTAGCCTGTGCTAGTAGAACCAAGTAGTTAGTCTGTGCTAGTAGAAACATGTAGTTAGCTTGTGCTAGTAGAAACATTAATGTGTAGTTAGCCTGTGCTAGTAGAAACATGTAGTTAGCCTGTGCTAGTAGAAACATTAATGTGTAGTTAGCCTGTGCTAGTAGAAACATGTAGTTAGCCTGTGCTAGTAGAAACATGTAGTTAGCATGTGCTAGTAGAAACATGTAGTTAGCCTGTGCTAGTAGAAACATGTAGTTAGCCTGTGCTAGTAGAAACATGTAGTTAGCCTGTGCTAGTAGAAACATGAATGTGTAGTTAGCCTGTGCTAGTAGAAACATTAATGTGTAGTTAGCCTGTGCTTGTTGAAACATGTAGTTAGCCTGTGCCAGTTGAAACATGTAGTTAGTCTGTGCTACTAGAAACATGTAGTTAGCCTGTGCTAGTAGAAACATGTAGTTAGCATGTGCTAGTAGAAACATGTAGTTAGTCTGTGGTAGTAGAAACATGTCGTTAGCCTGTGCTAGTAAGAACATGAATGTGTAGTTAGCCTGTGCTAGTAGAAACATGTAGTTAGCCTGTGTTAGTAGAAACATTAATGTGTAGTTAGCCTGTGCTAGTAGAAACATGTAGTTAGCCTGTGCCAGTAGAAACATGTAGTTAGCCTGTGCTAGTAGTAATATTTAGTTAGCCTGTGCCAGGAGAAAAATGTAGTTAGCCTGTGCTAGTAGAAACATGTAGTTAGCCTGTGCCAGTAGAAACATGTAGTTAGCCTGTGCTAGTAGAAACATGTAGTTATCCTGTGCTAGTAGAAACATGTAGTTAGCCTGTGCTAGTAGAAACATGTAGTTAGTCTGTGCTAGTAGAAACATGTAGTTAGCCTGTGCTAGTAGAAACATGAATGTGTAGTTAGCCTGTGCTAGTTAGTAACGTTCATGTGTAGTTTGCCCATATGCCTGAACTCGTAGAATAGAATAGCTTTTATTTCTCAGGTGAAATTACAAACTGCAAAGTCCGTTCAACAAGTCATATTGTTGTAAAATAAACCTGTAGTACATTTTGATTAATGGAGATGACAGCAGGAGTTCCCTTTATAAAGCCTTTATTACAGACAACAGAGAGAAGAGAAAATGACTTGAGTTTGAGCTGGTCCACTTGGCCTGCTGGCCGGCCGGGTGCTTCAGGGAACTCAGATACACAACACCACAACACCACCCTAACCTAACCTAACCTAACCTAACCTAACCTAACCTTAACCTAACCTAACCTAACCTAACCTAACCTTAACCTAACCTAACCTAACCTTAACCTAACCTAACCCTAACCTAACCTAACCTAACCTTAACCTAACCTAACCCTAACCTTAACACAAACAGGCTTCCACATGTTGGTTAAAGTTACACATATAGTCAGAACGGTCTTTTACTGTTCTGAATTACTGATTAACACACAGTTATCATATATATATATATATCAGACTATTACTCTTAGCAGTAGGTTTTTAAGCATTATCATTCAAACATTCAATCACTTGCCTTTTTACTTAAATCTAAATCTTCATTGTCCGAAGCAAACAATGGAATAGTATTCTCTTCCTGATGATGCCTTTTTACCGGGTGACCTCATTCTTTTGACATCTCAAACTTAATTTAAAATGTTCTTAAACACCAAATATTCTTACTTAGTTCATATTCTTTCAATGCCAAACATTCCTTCATATTTTAGTATGTATTCTCAGACATTCAATGTGCAAATTCAAGTTTGGATTTAACTTGCCTGCCCCCATGATTGATAGATTAGTGCTTACATTAAACCAGCTACTATTATTATAATAATGTCTTGTCAACCCTCACACCATCATCATAAACTTCACATCATAACAGCAACCTTCATTCAATACCAGTTAGCATCCAATCAAAGTCTCCTTCTGCATTTTACTTCCTACTCTTTGAAAGTCAATCCATTTCTTCATCTTCCAATCGATACTCTCAAACTTTCACTGCAAACATGAAGGCCACTGTTGCGTTGCATGTTCATATACATATTTCCCACCCTGATTGATCGACACAAAGAACACAGACACAGAAAAGCATCCCTTCAGAAATCCCAGACACCGATATAAGATTCAGTTAAAGGTAGACTCAGCGATATGACGTCAACGCGGGACGTCGGTTGACTTCAGCGATGTTTCAGATTCATCCGAGCAACGGACGTTTCACTAATGATGGATTCCATTGGTGCACGAGCACGGCAGTGGCAGATGGCCATGTGACAAACGGGCTGGCGAGGGAATTGTCTTGCCTTAGGCTTCAACGATCTCTGCCAATATTCACAGGTTACGTCATATCGCTGAGTCCATATCGCTGAGTCTACCTTTAACAACGGATAGAGAGTGTGGTCGGTTAAACACGGTCTTCTAAACACAGTATGGTAAACACAGTCTGTTAAACAGTGTATTAAAGATGAGGCAGTTTACAGACAGGTTTGTCCACTAGATGGAGCAGAGAGCGGATTGGACCACACATCTTCTACCCTATTAGGACGCGGCTCTTGGTCAGGGTCAGGCGAAGGTCAGGGACATCCTGGCTCCAGAACTGCCTCCGGGTCAGAGGTCAAGCGGCTACAGTCCTGGACAGGACACCTTCCAGAATGACAACGTGTCACTTCATTCAACACAAAGGCAACCTGAGGACCGACACACACAACCAGGATTCAGACGGGCATGTGTAACAGAGCTGCAGACTGCTGTATCATATGATGCGGTGAGCTGATGTGTTTAACAGCTATCTAACACACTCTTACCTAATTGATGGCGCTCATCGCCATGGTGATGAAGCTGTGGCTGTGCTGCTGCAGAGATCGCCGTCTCCTTCTATTCTTCACCCCGGAACATGTCTGTGGGAGAGAGACAGTCAGTGAGAGGACACTGTGTCTGTGTGTGTGTGTGTGTGTGTGAGGAGTGATGGCTCCTGGCCTACCGGGGCACAGTTCCCGTTCTTCAGCACACACAGGTGGATGTTGCAGTGCAGGAACACGTCCGAGGATTTGCCAGAGAACTGGAACATTCTGAAGGAGAAGCGGGTGGCGGAGGAGTCACCGTTGGTCAGAATGTTCACCGTGCTGTCGGCAGGGTTGGCACACCTGGGACATGGACACACAGGACACATGTGTCAGAGCAGCCAATGTGTACCCATCTATGTGTCTGACAGTGTGTGTGTGTGTGTGTGTGTGTGTGTCTCACCCTTCCTTGATGATGTCCCAGCGCACAGTAGCATTTGAGGAGCTTTCAGGCGTGGCCCAGCAGGCGTCAGTCACCATGACGATCTTGCTGTCCAATCCGGTGGTGTTTAGGGACAGGTAGAGCTTCTGGTCCAATCGGACGGCTGCTGAGTCGTTGAGGGGCTGGCTGAACTCGGCGTCGTAGAAGGCTCCCATGGTGAGTTTGTAGTTCCATTCTCCAGAGGACAGGTTCTTGCTCACAGAGCTGGTGAGTTTCAACAAATGAACCAACACACACAGTCAACAAACCTCAAACTCTCCAAATACCAACAGTGAAACTATCAGTCCATGGCTCGGAGTGTGGATGAGGATCTGGTTCTCATGGGCAGCGTGTCCAGTTTGACTGCAACGCTATCGCTAACTCTCCTAGTGATAACACGTAGCCTAGCCTCACCCATAACCCTCTGACCAGACGCTATCGCTAACCCTCCTAGTGATAACAGTTAGCCTAGCCTCACCCATAACCCTCTGACCAGACGCTATCGCTAACCCTCCTAGTGATAACACGTAGCCTAGCCTCACCCATAACCCTCTGACCAGACGCTATCGCTAACCCTCCTAGTGATAACACTTAGCCTAGCCTCACCCATAACCCTCTGACCAGACGCTATCGCTAACCCTCCTAGTGATAACATGTAGCCTAGCCTCACCCATAACCCTCTGACCAGACGCT
>NC_139654.1:6504669-6527169 GCF_951799395.1 Argentina silus | reverse complement strand
TATAAACTAGCTACAGTCAATCACAGTGCAACTGTATAAACTAGCTACAGTCAATCACACTGCAACTGTATAAACTAGCTACAGTCAATCACTCTGCTACTGTATGAACTAGCTACAGTCAATCACACTGCTACTGTATGAACTAGCTACAGTCAATCACACTGCTACTGTATGAACTAGCTACAGTCAATCACACTGCAACTGTATAAACTAGCTACAGTCAATCACAGTGCAACTGTATAAACTAGCTACAGTCAATCACACTGCAACTGTATAAACTAGCTACAGTCAATCACTCTGCTACTGTATGAACTAGCTACAGTCAATCACACTGCTACTGTATGAACTAGCTACAGTCAATCACACTGCTACTGTATTAACTAGCTACAGTCAATCTCACTGCTACTGTATGAACTAGCTACAGTCAATCACACTGCTACTGTATGAACTAGCTACAGTCCCAATGCTACTGTATGAACTAGCTACAGTCAATCACACTGCTACTGTATGAACTAGCTACAGTCAATCACACTGCTACTGTATGAACTAGCTATAGTCAATCACACTGCTACTGTATGAACTAGCTATAGTCAATCACACTTCTACTGTGCCGACTAACATGGGAGGAATGTAAAATGTCAACAACCTCTTAAATCACACCCATCAAAAACAGCATTTGAGGCAGCGTAGCAGGGCTAGATTTTTACAGAAAGAGTACTGGAAAATGACAGAAACCGAAGACAGAAGACATGTTAAGGTTAATCTATTTTAATCTGGTGAAGCCAAAACTCAAACCAAACACTGGAAATCACAATTTGCAGAACTAAAAGCACTCACTAGATGCATAGACAAACCACCTCAAAAGGAGCTAGAGGTAAAAAGGAGTCCATCAGCAAAGCACCTGCTGGGGGTGTGTCCCAGTCCTTTCATACTGGCCCTGCCAGTGAAGCCCATTGGCTGAAGGTGAGAGTGGGTGGATTGATTGGGTTAGAGGGATGTCAATCTAACTATAGGTTCATGCACACTAATCACATACACACACAGGTGCATGTGTGTGCATGGGACCTCACACTGCCTAGACCATTGCCCTCCCAAGCCACATCCTACCGGTGTTGAAAGCTGCTGCTGTGTACTCATCTACAATGACAGCCTACTATGTACTGGACTCCTATGGTTCTTTGCAATATCGCTTTAAGATCATCTTTGAGATTCAGTTTCAGAAAAGCTTTATTGTCACCCACTTGGGAAAATGGTCTTGTTATTATAAAATATATGACACATTACAGAACAAGAGGCATTGTTGCATTTGATCAGATTCATCTGGATAGGTCTGGAACAAGGTCTGGCTTCATGGGGAATAAAGATAAAAAAACAAGGCACAATTGTCTCTGAATGTTACACATCTCTACCTATGGGATGACATGACTGTAGAGAACTTTCTTCTACCTGGTCAGTGTTGTCTAAACTCAACCAATGGATTTTATATGTTTGACTTTCAAGAAAAATGATACAGGTGTGTAAGTGATAATGAAACTATTCATTAGCATGTGTGTTTGCCATCCTCCATTGCTCCAGATCTATCCAGATGAATCTGAACTAATGCAACAATCACCAGGATAGAAACAGTTAGTTAGTTAGTTAACTGTTTCTATCCTGGTGATTGCTGCAGTAGGTCGGATTCATCTGAATAGGTCTTAAACAACAAGATGGCTGACTACCCACCAAGCCATTCCCCAATCGAGGAAATTAAAGTCAGGTGTGTTGGTTATAAATTAAACTGTTATTAAATTAAACTGAATACTTATGTACTTGACATATTTCTGTATTTCAAAATGTTTAAAAAAAGTGTTTCCGCTTTGTCATTATAGGGTATTGTGTGAGGATTGATGGCAAAAACAAATAAACGTAATCAATTTTATCCACCAGGTTATTTTATTTATTTACACATGATTCTATCTTTTCACATGGTCATTTCCAGTCCATTATGGTATATTGTGTATTATTTCTGGTGTACATGCAAACAAGACATGCCTCTCTGACATGTGGAGAGTCAACATGAGGTCACACGGCTCTTTGTTTCACAAACACTTTGTTTATATGGACATCATCATCATCATCATCATCATTGTAGTAAATGAAGGAACTTGACTCCAGGGTTAGTTCAGGCTAGTAGACTAGTGCTGCCTTTATCAGAATGACAAGGAGGAGGCAGAAGGTGAGAGTTACTGTCATTACTACCAAAACACAGAGGCACTTGGGGGGGAAATGAGGTGGTAGTTGTGGTTGGTCCATGGGAGAATAGAAGAGGGAAATAAACTATACATGTTAACATAAAGCATGATGGCCGACAGTACCAACTAGAAGAAGACTGAACTGTAAAGGAATGTAACAATCAATATAAAACAACAGAGGCTTGAATGTTACAAGTACAGGAAATTATCAATACAATTAAACAGTTAAATGTGTCTCCCCTCATCCTCTCTGACCACACACACAGACACACACACAGGAGAAGTACCTGTAGTCTATTTCACTATCAGATGCATTTTTTAATAATATATATATATATATATTGTGGCGCCCGCCCCGTGCCTAAGCCCATGCGTGAGTGTGGAACGGTGGTAAATGGAGTGTATATCTCGCCTCGCTTTGTCTCTGCTGTTTCTGCTGTCCCTCTCTTGCCCCGTGTTGTCTTTGGCAGGACCATATATGGAGTTCCTGCGCCCCAAGTGGCCACAGCTGCAACCAGTGGAGATAATCACCGTATGCCCATACATGGAGTTCCTGCTCATCAAGGCACAGCTGAAGGGCATCAGCAGGAGCAGCAGAGACCCTACAAAAGGAGCCAACAGAGCACCCGGTTTTGGAGAGTAGCTACGGCGAAACACGGAGGAGTTGATGAGAGAGAGAGTAAGCAAAGTCACCGTTGTCCTGTGTATGATCCCTGACCGTAGAGCCCCCTTTGAAGCCCGACCCCGAGAACGTCCGAGAGCCCGCTACGTTGCCAACCTTCGCCTGTCTGACTACCCCGCTGCCTGCCCCGACCTGGAACGTAAGAGGACCACCCACCGTGTACCGAACCCCCTGCTATCTTCCCGACGACGGATCTCCTGCGAGGCCCTTGAACGACACGACGCCTTCTCACCCCCACCCTATCATTTCCCTCTCCCCGCTAATCAAATAAATATTTTTGATTGTAATTCTGGTGTGGACCTCTCTGCTTACACTGTGTTTGGGTCCGTGACACGCCCGCACACCCCGGCGGCTGTCACAATATATATATACAGTAAGAAATAATATAACTACACACTGGGAGAGAGAACATCTGTACATCTCAGTGAAAACACACCACTATCCAACTGCATCATGTTCTGATCTGTCATCTTTGAGCCTTTGGTGTTCAGTGTGATCTCCCTGAGACTAGTTTACACAGGGTCACTGAACAGTCATACCCAAGACAAAACCCTGGGTAGAGGGGCTCAGTGAATGTGGAGTGGAATGTGTGCAGGAGGGTCCGTGTGTCAGAGGAGACGCTGTAGAAGGACAGAGTGCCGGCCGGCCAGTCCAGATACACTCCTACTCTGTGGGAGCCAGAGGAGGGGACAGGTATGACAGTGTTCTTATTATTGTGCCAGGCGGAGTAACTGTCATCAGAGCACCACAGACTCCAGGACTTGTCATTGTATCCCAACCTACAGTCATAACCCTCTCCTTTCCTGCTGATTCCTTTATATGTCACTCCTATATCAGCCCACCTCCCACTCCACTCTACATCCCAGTAACGGCGCCCAGTCAGACCCTCTCTACACAGCACCTGTGCATAGCCCTCAAATCTCTCTGGGTGATCAGGATACGGCTGCTCCTCCTCTCCCCATGTCACCTTTCTGTTCTCCTCAGACAGAGAGAGGATTCTGTGTGCTGTGTTTGGGTCCAGTGTGAGCTCACAGGCATCTGATTGAGAGGGCAAAAATAATCATCAAATCAATACAATTGAATAACTTACAATATTCACAATGTGATCTTGTTATGGTAACATTCTTTTTTTCACAAAATATTACTTATTAATTGAAAATGTTTTACAAGGGATACAACTAATTCACATTTACTAATATTTTAGATTTACATATAAATACAATACTGGTGCTCTGTTTGAACTCTGCTGTACCCTGGTTCTTGAGTAATATCACAGTCCTATTCTCTACAGCCTTGGTGACTTACATTTGATCAGCCCAGGTTTGAGCCTGCACTCTCCACCATGGTCCACACTATATCAACCACAGAAGAACCCACAGAGGTTGAATGACACACTCACAATCATGTTAGAAAAATAGATACTGTGTATTAATCTCATTGATACGTCCAGCCACATATTCAGCCTTTACCTGAGTGTCTGTAGTTTACAGAGTGGATCTTTCTGTACAGCAGAGAGCAGCGCCAGTCCTGAGTCTCCTGGGTGATTGTAGCTGAGGTCCAGCTCTCTCAGGTGGGAGGGATTAGACCTCAGAGCTGAAGCCAGAGAAACACAGCCTTCCTCTGGGACTCCACAGCCTGACAACCTGGGGAAATAGTGTCACTCCATCTGATATCAAGAATCTGATTATTCCTCTCTAATGTACATGTGCAGCTTTAAATCCTCTTCATTTGCCAGTTGAAAGACCACATGTGAATGAGGAATACAAATAAATACATGCAGACAAACGATCACAGAGCGTGCAGACAGAGCAGCCCCCCCTCCCACCTCACACACACACACACACACACACACACACACACCACACACACACACACACACACACACAGACACACACATGCAAGCACTATAGTAATTGATTGGAAGATAATGTACATTGTCTGTCTCAATTATTGACCCTTTCAGTGCAAGTATCATTGATTCCATAGAATGATAATGTAACATACACTTAGGAATTATGTGTCTGACAACAACAATAGTCTCAGACCTCACCTCAGTGTCTGTAGTTGACAGTGTGGACTCCCCAGTCCAGCACAGAGCAGCTTCACCCCCCCGTCACCTAGATCATTATTACTGAGGTCCACCTCTCTCAGGTGGCAGGAGTCTGAGCTGAGAGCTGAGGCCAACGCTTCACAGCATCTCTCTGTGAGGTGACATCCATTCAGCCTGAATGAGGAATACAAATAAATACATGCAGCCAAACGATCACTGTGGTGCGTTATGATAAGAATTCATGATTCAAGCCAATCGCAGGCAGGTTTGTAGTCATTGTTTTTCTAAGTGTGGTATATTTGTTAGCTATTGGGTTAGTGAATTATTGTGGAGCCCCATCAGCTGATCTAAGGCCAGATAGTTCAGGAATTGAGGAGAGTAATGGTATTCAGAGAGTGCCCCCCCCCCCCCCCACACACACACACACACTGATAAATAGAGCTGAAGATGATGTGATTATAAACTGTACAATACATGATTGTTGCATTGTGTGCCTTATTCCCTTATTCCCATGCTCCCTCCTTGATAGTGTGAGGGGAGACAGATTTATCATCTGTCATTTATGATATTCTTATAATCAATATAGCCAAACAACAATCTATTTTAAATCAGTATGACCATGTCATGATGATTATATTTTGTTCAGTCATGCACTGTTCATTGATTCCTTTATGATCAGTATTGTACTCGTTTATGATTTTATGTAGTAATGGTACGAATCAAGACAGCCAGTCAGGTTGACAGCGGTTAAATCTGTCCCCTGGGTTATATCTGTTGGTGGGGATGTGCTGAGTCAGCTGCAAGGCCATCCTGACCTAAAGGTCGGCCTCTTGTTATTGAACTGTGAATGTGTTGCTGTCCCTCTGAAATGGTTTCTCAAAAACATATTATCTAAGAAAGGTAAGACAGTATCCTTCATCGATTTTTTTTAAATTATGAAGACCGCTCATCATGGTAAAATAAATGCACGCACGGGATGATGGTCTGGGAGCTGACAAATGAAAAACGTGGAATACAAATAAAGTGGTAGGACTAGTGTTGTCACAGTGAACAGTTTTGGAAATGATTGGAAGATCATGTAAATGTTCTGTCTCCATCATTGATATTTGCAGTGCAAGTATCATTGACAATGTAATACACTTAGGACTGATGTGTCTGACAACAAATAAATACATGAAGCCAAACGATCACTGTGGCACAAGAATTTATGAGTGAGAGTTATAGTTCCTCTCAACAGGGGAGCAATTAACCATGGATACATTTGTAGTCACTAGATTTCTACGTCTGGTATCATGTATTTGATAGCTATTGGGTTAGTGCAGTATTGTGTAGTCCCATGAGCTGATCTAAGGCCAGGTGGATCAGGATTTGAGGAGGACAAACATATTCAGATATTGAAGACAGAGCAGCCCCCCTCCCACCACACACACACACACACACACACACACACACACACACATTATATAGTAATTGATTGGATGATAATATCCTTTGTCTGTCTCAATTATTGAGCCTTTCTGTGCAAGTATCATTGATTCCATCGAATTAAAATGTAACCGACACTTAGGAATGATGTGTCTGACAAAAAGAATAGTCTGAGACCTCACCTCAGTGTCTGTAGTTGACAGTGTGGACTCCCCAGTCCAGCAGAGAGCAGCTTCACCCCCCTGTCACGTAGATCATTATTACTGAGGTCCAGCTCTCTCAGGTGGCAGGAGTCTGAGCTGAGAGCTGAGGCCAACGCTTCACAGCATCTCTCTGTGAGGTGACATCCATTCAGCCTGAATGAGGAATAAATACATGTTGCCAAACGATCACTGAGGTGCATTATGATAAGAATTCATTATTCAAGCCAATCACAGGCATGTTTGTAGTCAATGTATTTCTCAGTCTGGTATATTTGATTGCTATTGGGTTGTGTAGCCCCATCAGCTGATCTCAGGCCAGATTGATGAGGAATTGAGGAAAGAAAGGTTATTGAGAGAGTGCCCACCCCACCACACCACACACACACACACACACACACACACACACACACACACACACACACACACACACAGAACCATGATATAGGAATTGATTGGAAAATAATGGACATTGTCTGTCTCAATCATTGAGCCTTGCAGAGCAACAAGAGTATCATTGATAATGTAACAGACACTTAGTAATGATGTGTCTGACAACAAGAATAGTCTGAGATCTCACCTCAGTGTCTGTAGTTGACAGGGTGGACTCCCCAGTCCAGCAGAGAGCAGCTACATGCAGCCAAAAGATCACTGTGGTGCATTATGATAAGAATGCATAAGTGAGAGTTATAGTTGCTCTCAACAGGGGTGCAAGCAACCATGGATGCATTTGTCGTGACTGGATTTCTACGTCTGGTATAATGTATTTGATAGCTATTGGGTTAGTGTAGTATTGTGGAGTCCCATGAGCTGATCAAAGGCCAGGTGGGTCAGGATTTGAGGAGGGCAAACATATTCAGAGAGTGAAGACAGAGCAGCCCCCCCTCCCACCACACCTCGCTGTTGGGCCAGGTTTCCGTGAGAACCATCATGTTGCAGTCCGTCATCCATGTGTGTGTGTGTGTGTGTGTGTGTGTGTGTGTGTGTGTGGGGATGGGGGGGGGGGATCCGCAGCCGCAGTTCATCCATCTTGTCTCATCCAGGGAAGGAACATCGGTGAGGAGAAAAGACGAGGTAGTGAGAGTCGATGTGGATGTTATCTTGAGCCGAGCTCTCAGCCCACCTCGGCTCCCTCGGCTGGGTTTTCCATCCCGGTCGGTGTAGCGGAGTCAGCTGGTCCCGCTGTTCTGCTCTAATCTCAGGGTATTGCGTCGATAAAAGATGTCTGGAATGCCGGAGCCGATGTCCAGAAGTTGTCGTCGGCTGTACGATATGGACGCTAAACTGTTTTTAGCGAGAATACTTGAAATAAAGTAAGTAAATAACCACTAATTCGCAAACTCTGGAGAGACAGCGGGCTTCGCGATGCATGCGCGCCGCCATCTTGGACATCGCGCGCATGTCACTGAAATGTTTGTCAATACCGACAACACGTGTAGCGACGAAGACGGACGTGCGAATCGACCAATCAAAAGGCAGCGTCTGAGCGACTCAACCTAGCCTGCTACCAAATCCACCAATCACGCAGGGAGGGCGTGTACCAAGATGGCGGCGCGCATACATCGCCGAGGTGGGCTGAGAGTTCGGCTCAAGATAACTCCACATCGACTCTCACTACTGTTATGTTTGTGTTTTATTTGTATTCCTAACTAGGAATGAACGGGCAGGGTTTCTTTTACTGGCTTTATTCCACGACGTGCATCTGTACATTCAAGCATCGTAGGTTTTACCTGCGGTCCCTCAGTCCGGGTACAACAGCATAGGGCGGAACCAATATCATGTACTATAATAACAACACATCTTCCCTTCCTTCAAAAGAATAAATAAAAACGCGTTCCTTCCTTGTACCTAACAAAACATCAGTTTCTGACTGTTCTTAAACATTTGCACATCACAATAATATGCAATTAAATAATAATAAAACTAATGCATTTCAAACCCGAACCTATGCATTCCAATAATAAACATATGTATCAAATATTTCTTTACAATCCTCCTTTCTCTTTTTTTATTTTTTTTTTTTTTATCACACTGCACTTTTCTGCTAACTGCATTTCGTTGTCTCTGTACTTGTACTCTGCACAATGACAATAAAGTTGAATCTAATCTAAACTATAGCAGGCCTTATGTGTAGTGAAGTCTAAACTACAACAGACCTTATGGGTAGTGAAGTCTAAACTACAGCAGGCCTTATGGGTAGTGAAGTCTAAACTACAACAGGCCTTATGGGTAGTGAAGTCTAAACTACAACAGGCCTTATGGGTAGTGAAGTCTAAACTACAGCAGGCCTGATGAGAAGTAAAGTCTCAACTACGACAGGCCTCATGGGTAATGAAGTCTAAACTGCAACAGGCCTTATGGGTAGTGAAGTCTAAACTACAACAGGCCTTATGGGTAGTGAAGTCTAAACTACAACAGGCCTTATGGGTAGTGAAGTCTAAACTACAACAGACCTTATGGGTAGTAAAGTCTAAACTACAGCAGGCCTTATGGGTAGTGAAGTCTAAACTACAACAGGCCTTATGGGTAGTGAAGTCTAAACTACAACAGGTCTTATGGGTAGTGAAGTGTAAACTAAGCATTTCAATCAGGCTTTAAACCAGGAGACAGGACTATTTCAGCGACATTCTTTGTAATCAATGATATTGTCTGTGCCCTTGATAAAAAGCAGCATTGTTCTGCCTTGTTTAATGATCTATCAAGAGCTTTTGATCCAGTGGATCATTCACTGTTAGTGGGTCGACTGTCTTAAATAGATTTGGATCAGAATGCTTGTCAGTGGTTCCTTAACTACCTCACAAATATAAGTCAGTGTGTCGTTGCTGACAATGTTCATTCACAACCGCTAGAGACCTAAAATATTCACTATCAAGCAGGTAGTTACAACAGAAATGGCATTACTGTTACAAGTTTCAAGTTTATTGCGTCCCATACACAAGTGCAGGGAGTAAAATTCTTAGGCTTGATTCCATGACAATGCAGCATACAAAATACACATAATACAAATAAGCAGTAGTGCAATGACAAGACAATAAGTGACACAAGTACGAGACAAGTGAGACATGTTGGAGACACGTAAGACAATAGTAGTGTGATTGACTGTAGCTAGTTCATACAGTAGCAGTGTGATTGACTGTAGCTAGTTTATACAGTAGCAGTGTGATTGACTGTAGCTAGTTCATACAGTAGCAGTGTGATTGACTGTAGCTAGTTTATACAGTAACATTGTGATTGACTGTAGCTATTTCATACAGTAGCAGTGTGATTGACTGTAGCTAGTTCACACAGTCGCAGTGTGATTGACTGTAGCTAGTTCATACAGTAGCATTGTGATTGACTGTAGACAGTTCATACAGTAGCAGTGTGATTGACTGTAGACAGTTCATACAGTAGCAGTGTGATTGACTGTAGCTAATTCATACAGTAGCAGTGTGATTGACTGTAGCTAGTTCATACAATAGCATTGTGATTGACTGAAGCTAGTTTATACAGTAACATTGTGATTGACTGTAGCTATTTCATACAGTAGCAGTGTGATTGACTGTAGCTAGTTCACACAGTCGCAGTGTGATTGACTGTAGCTAGTTCATACAGTAGCATTGTGATTGACTGAAGCTAGTTTATACAGTAACATTGTGATTGACTGTAGCTATTTCATACAGTAGCAGTGTGATTGACTGTAGCTAGTTCATACAGTAGCAGTGTGATTGACTGTAGCTAGTTGATATAGTAGCATTGGGACTGTAGCTAATTCATACAGTAGCAGTGTGATTGACTGTAGCTAGTTCATACAGTAGCAGTGTTATTGACTGAAGCTAGTTTATAGAGTAGCAGTGTGATTGACTGTAGCTAGTTCACACAGTAGCAGTGTGATTGACTGTAGCTAGTTCATACAGTAGCATTGTGATTGACTGAAGCTAGTTATACAGTAGCAGTGTGATTGACTGTAGCTATTTCATACAGTAGCAGTGTGATTGACTGTAGCTAGTTCATACAGTAGCAGTGTGATTGACTGTAGCTAGATCATACAGTAGCAGTGTGATTGACTGTAGCTAGTTGATATAGTAGCATTGGGACTGTAGCTAATTCATACAGTAGCAGTGTGATTGACTGTCGCTAATTCATACAGTAGCAGCGTGATTGACTGTAGCTAGTTCATACAGTAGCAGTGTGATTGACTGTAGCTAGTTCATATAGTGCAGCATTGGGACTGTAGCTAGTTCATACAGTAGCAGTGTGATTGACTGTAGCTAGTTCACACAGTAGCAGTGTGATTGACTGTAGCTAGTTCGTACAGTAGCAATGTGATTGACTGAAGCTAATTTATACAGTAGCAGTGTGATTAACTGTAGCTAGTTCATACAGTAGCAGTGTGATTGACTGTAGCTAGTTCATACAGTAGTCATGTGATTGTAGATAGTTCTAGCAACTGTTAGTCACACTGCCACCGTATGAACTAGCTACTGTCGCTAGTTAATATAGTGTATCATTGGGACTGTAGCTAGTTGATACAGTAGCAGTGTGGTTGACTGTAGCTAGTTCATACAGTAGCAGTGTGATTGACTGTAGCTAGTTCATACAGTAGCAGTGTGATTGGCTGTAGCTAGTTCATATAGTGCAGCATTGGGAATGTAGCTAGTTCATACAGTAGCAGTGTGATTGGCTGTAGCTAGTTCATATAGTGCAGCATTGGGAATGTAGCTAGTTCATACAGTAGCAGTGTGATTGACTGTAGCTAGTTCATATAGTGTAGCATTGGGACTGTAGCTATTTCATACAGTAGCAGTGTGATTGACTGTAGCTAGTTCATACAGTAGCAGTGTGATTGACTGTAGCTAGTTTATACAGTAGCAGTGTGATTGACTGTAGCTAGTTCCTACAGATGAAGTGTGATTGATGTAGCTAGTTCATACAGTAGCAGTGTGATTGACTGTAGCTAGTTCATACAGTAGCAGTGTGATTGACTGTAGCTAGTTCACACAGTAGCAGTGTGATTGACTGTAGCTAGTTCATACAGTAGCATTGTGATTGACTGAAGCTAGTTTATACAGTAGCAGTGTGATTGACTGTAGCTATTTCATACAGTAGCAGTGTGATTGACTGTAGCTAGTTCATACAGTAGCAGTGTGATTGACTGTAGCTAGTTGATATAGTAGCATTGGGACTGTAGCTAATTCATACAGTAGCAGTGTGATTGGCTGTAGCTAGTTCATATAGTGCAGCATTGGGAATGTAGCTAGTTCATATAGTAGCAGTGTGATTGACTGTAGCTAGTTCATATAGTGTAGCATTGGGACTGTAGCTATTTCATACAGTAGCAGTGTGATTGACTGTAGCTAGTTCATACAGTAGCAGTGTGATTGACTGTAGCTAGTTTATACAGTAGCAGTGTGATTGACTGTAGCTAGTTCCTACAGATGAAGTGTGATTGATGTAGCTAGTTCATACAGTAGCAGTGTGATTGACTGTAGCTAGTTCATACAGTAGCAGTGTGATTGACTGTAGCTAGTTCACACAGTAGCAGTGTGATTGACTGTAGCTAGTTCATACAGTAGCATTGTGATTGACTGAAGCTAGTTTATACAGTAGCAGTGTGATTGACTGTAGCTATTTCATACAGTAGCAGTGTGATTGACTGTAGCTAGTTCATACAGTAGCAGTGTGATTGACTGTAGCTAGTTGATATAGTAGCATTGGGACTGTAGCTAATTCATACAGTAGCAGTGTGATTGGCTGTAGCTAGTTCATATAGTGCAGCATTGGGAATGTAGCTAGTTCATATAGTAGCAGTGTGATTGACTGTAGCTAGTTCATATAGTGTAGCATTGGGACTGTAGCTATTTCATACAGTAGCAGTGTGATTGACTGTAGCTAGTTCCTACTGATGAAGTGTGATTGATGTAGCTAGTTCATACAGTAGCAGTGTGATTGACTGTAGCTAGTTCATACAGTAGCAGTGTGGTTGACTGTAGCTAGTTCATACAGTAGCATTGTGATTGACTGTAGCTAGTTCATACAGTAGCAGTGTGATTGACTGTGATTGCAACTTGAACATAAAAAATACCAAAGACTAGAGCTGATGCGTTATTCAGAGACTTTTATTCACAAGTAATAAAAGTAAACACGTTTGCAAAGGGTTTTTTTGTTGTCCTTTCAGACCGCCATTTATACTTTCAAATCTAGGTTACCTCCCTCATATACAAATCACTAATATCACCAATATCATTCGTCTCCTACATCGCGTCGCGGCCTGATTTCCCCTCCTATTATAATTATAAACATCTCCACTACTCTCCCTTCACAAATCAATCACTGGCCACCCTGCTCTTAATTCTCTCTCTGCCTTTCCTTTGTGGAATTAGGAATCTTTATTTTCTATGGAAATTGACCAAACTATCTTACACACAGCAACGTAATCCAGCATCACAACTCAAACACCCAATCTAACCAACTCTTATATACATACAGACACTCTCTCCTGTGTTATTCTCAGAGTTCATCATCAGTCTGATTTGATCATCTAATCATTCATCTGGATTGTCAGATGCATTTCCATCAAAAAAACTGAAAAACATGTAAGCTTCTATTTTTTGTCACTCTATTGCAGTCTATTTTACTATCAGATGCATTTTATTTAATATATATGTGACATTTAATATATATGTGACATAATATATATAGTGTGTAGGATTGTTGTGTGTAGTTATATTATGTTTTACTATATATATATATATATATATATATATATATATATATATATATATAGTAAAACATAATATAACTACACACAACAATCCTACACACTACACACTACACCCTACACACTAGGAGAGGGAACATCTTTACATCCAACATCTCAGTAAAAACACACCACTATCCAACTGCATCATGGTATGATCCGTCATCTTTGAGCCTTTGGTGTTCAGTGTGATCTCCCTGAGACTAGTTTACACAGGGTCACTGAACAGCCCACATACCCAAGACAAAACCCTGGGTAGAGGGGCTCAGTGAATGTGGAGTGGAATGTGTGCAGGAGGGTCCGTGTGTCAGAGGAGACGCTGTAGAAGGACAGAGTGCCGGCCGGCCAGTCCAGATACACTCCTACTCTGTGGGAGCCAGAGGAGGGGACAGGTATGTCAGTGTCCTTATTATTGTGTATGGCAGAGTAACTGTCATCAGAGCACCACAGACTCCAGGACTTGTCATTGAATCCCAACATACAGTCATAACCCTCTCCTATCCTGCTGATTCCTTTATATGTCACTCCTATAACAGCCTCTCTCCCACTCCACTCTACCTCCCAGTAACGGCGCCCAGTCAGACCCTCTCTACACAGCACCTGTGAACAGTAGTCAAATATCTCTGGGTGATCAGGATACGGCTGCTCCTCTCTCTCCACTGTCACCTTTCTGTTCTCCTCAGACAGAGAGAGGCGTCTGTGTGCTGTGTTTGGGTCCAGTGTGAGCTCACAGGCATCTGGGGGAAGAGCAGAGGGAGGGAGGGAGGGAGGGAGAGAGAGAGAGAGAGGAGAGAGAGAGAGGGGGACGGAGGAAGAGAAAGAGAGAGAGTGATGGAGGGAGAGAGAGAGAGGAGAGAGAAAGAGAGAGAGAGGAGAGGGGAGAGAGAGAGAGAGAGAGAGAGGGGGAGAGAGAGAGAGAAAGAGAGGAGAGAGAGAAAAAGAGGAGAGAGAGAGAGAAAGAGGAGGAAGAGAGAGGGGGACAGAGGAAGAGAAAGAGAGAAAGGGATGGAGGGAGAGAGAGAGAAGAGAGAGAGGAAGAGAGAGAGGGAGAATAAGAGAGAGAGGAGGAAGAGAGAGGGGGACGGAGGAAGAGAAAGAGAGAGAGAGAGAGAGAGAGAGAGGGGAGAGAGGAGAGGGGGGAGAGAGTGGGACAGAGGAAGAGAGAGAGGGACGGAGGAAGAGAGAGAGAGAGGAGAGAGAGAGAGAGGGGAGAGAGGAGAGGGGGGAGAGAGTGGGACAGAGGAAGAGAGAGAGAGAGAGGGAGAGAGAGAGGGGAGATAGAGAGAAGGAACAGAGAGGGGGATGGAGGAAGAGAAAGAGAGAGGGATGGAGGGAGGGAGAGAGAGAGAGGAGAGAGAAAGAGAGAGGGAGAGAGAGAGGAGGAAGATAGAGAGAGACGGAGGAAGAGAAAGAGAGAGAGGGAGGGAGGGAGAGAGAGAGAGAGGAGAGAGAGAGAGAGAGTGAGGAGAGAGAGAGAGAGAGAGGAGGAAGATAGAGAGAGAGAGACGGAGGAAGAGAAAGAGAGAGAGGGAGGGAAGGAGAGAGAGAGAGGAGAGAGAGAGAGAGAGAGAGAGGGGACGGAGGAAGAGAAAGAGAGAGAGGGATGGAGGGAGAGAGAGAGGGATGGAGGGAGAGAGAGAGAGGAGAAAGAAAGAGAGAGGGAGAGAGAGAGAGAGAAAGGAGGAAGAGAGAGGGGGACGGAGGAAGATAAAAAGAGAGAGGGATGGAGGGAGAGAGAGAGAGAGGGAGAGAGAGAGAGGAGAGAGAAAGAGAGAGAGAGAGGGGGGAGAGAGAGGGAGAGTCAGATATGTAGGCTGTCTTTGATGAGTCTCTCCCTCTCCTAGAGATATCTAGTTGTGTCTCAGGGTTTGTGGAGAGGATCAATGGAGGGAGGGAGGGAGGGAGGGAGAGGAGGGAAGAACAGAGAGAGGGAGGGAGGGAGAGATAAAGAGAGAGAGAAACTGTCAGCTACTTCAGGAGAAACACACTCACATTGGAAGAACTGGTCCTGGGCTCTGGTCTTGGGCTCTGGTGGCAGGAAAACATCCACTCCATTCACTACAGACGGGAGGGAGGGAGGGAGGGAGAGAGAGAGGAAGAAAGAGGAAGGGAGGAGAGGGAGGGAGAGAGAGAGAGAGAGAGAGAGGGGAGGTAGGGGTAGAGGGAGGGAGAAAGGGAGAGGGAGGGAGGGAAAGAGGGAGAGAGAAAAGGAGGGAGGGAGGGAGGGAGGGATAGAGAGAGGAGGGAGGGAGAGAGAGAGAGGGAGGGAGGGAGAGGAGGGAGGGAGAAAGAGGGAGGGATAGAGGGAGGATGGAGGGAGGGAGAGAGGAAGAAATGAGGGAGGCAGAGAGGGAGGGATAGAGGGAGGGGGGGAGAGAGGGAGAAAGAGGGAGAGAGGGAGGGAGGGAGAGAGGGAGGGGGGGATAGAGGGGGGAAGGAGGGAGGGAGGGAGGGATAGAGGGAGGAAGGAGGGAGGCAAGAGGGAGAAAGAGTTAAGGAGAGGATAGAGGGTGAGAGGGATGAAGGAGGGAGGGAGAGAGGGAGATAGAGGAGGGAGGGAGGGAGCGAGAGAGGGAGAGGAGGAATCGAGGGAGGGAGAGTAGGAGAGAGAGGGAGGGAGGGAGAGAGAAGAGGGAGGGAGGGAGGGTGGAAGGGAGAGAGGGACGGAGAAAGTGGGAGGGAGAGGATAGAGGGAGAGAGGGAGGGATGGAGAGAGGGATTGATAGAGGGAGGGAGGGATGGAGGGTGAGAGGGAGAGAGAGGAGGGTGGGAGGGAGAGAGAAAGAGGGAGGAGGGAGGGAGGGAGAGCATAGAGGGAGGGAGAGGATAGAGGGAGGGAAAGAAGGAGAGATAGAGAGAGGGATAGAGGGAGATAGGGAGATAGGTAGGGAGAGGGGGGGGAGAGAGGGAGAGGATTGAGGGAGAGAGAGAGGAGGGATGAAGGAAGAGAGGGAGGAGGGATAGAGGGAGGGAGGAAGAGAGGGAGAGGAGGGATAGAGGGAGGGAGAAAGAGAGAGGGAGAAGATAGAGGGAAAAAGAGGATAGAGGGAGGAAGAGAGGGAAGGATAGAGGGAGGGAGGGATGCAGGTCGGGAGGTATAGAGGAAGGGAGGGAGTGAGGGGGGGAAAGGAAGGATAGAGGGAGAGAGGGAGGGAGAGAGGGAAAAAGGAGGTAGGAAGAGAGGGAGGGAGAGTAGTAGAGAGAGGTAGGGAGGGAGAGAGAGGCACGGAGGGAGAGCAAGAGGAGGGAGGGAGGGAGAAAAGAGAGGGGAGTGAAAGAAAGAGAGAGAGAGAAAGAGTGAGGGAGGGAGAGAGGGAGGGAGGGAGAGAGAGAGGGAAGGAGGGAGAAAGAGGGAGGGAGAGAGGAAGGGAGGGAGTGATAGAGGGTGGGAGGGAGGAATGGAGAGGAAGGATAGAGGGATGAAGGAGGGAGGGAGAGAGGGAGAGAGAGGAGGGAGGGAGGCAGAGAGGGAGGGAGAGGAGGGAGAGAGGAAAAGAAATAGGGAGGGAGAGAGGCAAGGATAGAGGGAGGAAGGAGGGAGGGAGAGAGGGAGAGATAGAGGGATTGATAGAGGGAGGAAGGAGAGAGGGAGAGAGAGGTGGGAGTGAGGGAGAAAGAGAGGGAGGGAGAGGAAGGAGGGAGGGAGGGAGAGAGGGAGGGAGAAAGAGGGAGGGAGAGGATAGAGGGAAGGATAGAGGGAGGGAGGGAAGGAGGGGGGGAAGGAGGGAGGGAGGGAGAGAATGAGAGAGAGGAGGGAGGGAGGCAGAGAAGGAGGTATAGAGGGAGGGAGAGAGAGGAGAGAGGGAGGCAAAGATGGAGGGAGAGGAGGGGGAGAGGGAGAGAGATAGGGAGGGAGAGAGGGGGAGGGAGGGAGGGAGGGAGAGGATTGAGGGAGAGAGGGAGGGATAGAGGGAGGAAGGAGGGAGGGAGAAGCAGAGAGGGAGGGACAGGAGGGAGAGAGGGGGTGAGGGAGGGAGGGAGAGGATTGAGGGAGAGAGGGAGAGAGAGTAGGGAGGGAGGAAAAGAGGGATAGAGGGAGGGATAGTGGGAAGGATAGAGGGAGGAAGAAGGGAGGGAGGGAGAGGTGGGAGGGAGGGAGAGATAGAGGGATTGATAGAGGGAGGGATGGATGGTGAGAGGGAGAGAGAGGAAGGAGGGAGAGAGAAAGAGGGAGGGAAAGGATAGAGGGAGGGATAGAGGGAGGGAAGGAGGGAGAAAGAGGAGGGAGGGAGGCAAAGAGGGAGGGAGAGAGGGAGAGGAGGGAAGGAGGGAGGGATAGAGGGAGGGAGAGAGAAAGGGAGAGAGGTGGGGGAGGGAGGGAGGGAGAGGATGGAGGGAGAGAGGTAGGTAGAGTAGCAGAGAGAGGTAGGGAGGGAGAGAGAGGCACGGAGAGCAAGAGGAGGGAGGGAGGGAGGAAAGGGAGGGAAGGAGAGAGAAAGAGGGAAGGAGGGAGAGAGTGTGGTAGGGAGGGAGAGAGGGAGGGAGGGAGAAAGGGAGGGAGGGAGAGGGAGAGAGGGGGGTAGGGAGGGAGAGAGAAAAAAAGACAGAGAAAGAGGGAAAGAGAGAGAGAGAGATTGGATGGAGAGAAGAGGTAGGGAGGGAGGGAGGGAGAGAGGGAGGGAGGGAGGGAGGGGGGGAGAGAGGGAGAGAGGGAGGGAGAGAGAGAGAGACAAAGAGAGAGAGAGACATGTATCAGTCAAGGGTTGTAAACATGGACAGGTCCCACATTGTTCTGATGGGGGGGGAAAGAGAAGGCCTCACTTTGCAGGTTAACCCTTTGGGGACCAGGGGTATTTTCTCCATTTTTACATACATTTATTCTTTCTCAATTTGAAGTCACTTCCATACAAAATAATACCCAAGTGTTTCATATCAATATTTTCAGTACAAACTCAGCTTTCTTGATTGTGATAGATGTTTACCCCAACAGCACTGTGTGAAGAGGTAAGTAGGCCTAAACCTGAACATTTCGAATCTGTTTTTCAGAAATGTTTCAAATCCCATGTGAAAACATACCTTTACCCATGTGGATGAATTGTTTTGGTGCTTGAAATTCATTCATGAAGTCCTGAGCTACACAGAAATGGCATACAATATGAATAAAATACTAGACAGAATATAAAAAAGGACTTCTAATGGATCCTTGTAAACACATCTTCTCTGCTATCTGTCTCTGTCACTGTCACTGAAATGTTTGTCAATACCGACAATGTCGACAACACGTGTAGCGAAGAAGATGGACGTGCGAATTGACCAATCAACGACGGTAAAAGGCAGTGTCTGAGCGACTCAAGCTAGGCTGCTTCCAAATTCACCAATTACGCAGGGAGGGCCTGTACCAAGCTGTTCCTAGGTTAATAGCTCCGTCTGTAAGTGAGAGGGCATGTCACAGGAGGGCTCAGGGGATATTTAAACCATGTTTCTACGCCGGATTATCACTGAGATATTGATCAAAACATTTTGGAAACCCCTGAAAACGCAGCTGCGCGTTTGAGGTCCCGAAAGGGTTAAATAAGTAGGATTAAGGTTGCGGGTTGGGGTTCGGGTTAGGATTGGGGGTTAGGGTCTGTTGTTGGTTAGGGTTAGGGGTTTGGGGTTTGGGTCTGTTGTTGGTTGGATGTTTTCATTGATGGTTTAGTATTTCCATTAGGGTTAGGGGGTTAGAGTTTAGGGTCTGTTGTTGTTTGGATGTTTTCATTGATGGTTTAGTATTTGATAGAATAGATGTTGAATTTTATGCGACTTTAAATGTCCGACTGATGGGGAAATGGAAAGTCATAAAAAGAGGCTTTACCAAGAGGAGGGGAGACAATAGGATTTGCACCCCCTGGGGGAGTACAAAGGTTGGAGTGACCTGGGTCTGCGACGACCATTTAGTCTAAAAGCCCACAAAATGAAATCTAACGTGTTGCAGAGAACCGGTGGATCGACCTTGTTTACAAGAACATTGACCTCCACGGTGAAACGTGGTTCTTGTCTACAAGAACATTGGCTGAGAATACCCACACTGTGTCTTCTCGTCGCGGCCTGCGCACCCTCTCACTCACCACTCTCTCTTCCTCTGTCTTAACCGCCCTACCCTCTGTTGAATCTTTCTCTCTTCTATCCACTGACGCAGCTTCCTCCACCCTCCTGTCATCTCTTTCCTCATCCGTCGACTCTCTCTGTCCACAGATATCAAGGCCGGCACCATCCTCTCCACGCACTCCCTGGCTGTCTGAAACCCTGCAAGCTTGATTATCTAGCCCCTTATCTCTCTCTCCTCCTCAACTATACCTCATCTGCATCAGCTGCTAAAGCCTAATACTACCATTCCAAAATTCAATCCTCTGTCTCTGACACAAGGAAACTGTTCTCCACATTTTCCTCACTCCTCAACCCTCCTCCTCCCGCTCCTCCCTCCTCTCTGTCTGCCGATGACTTTGTCACCTATTTTGAAAAGAAGGTTGATGACATTAGCAGCTCCTTCCCTCTACCTCTCACCAACAATACTACCTCTCCTCCCAAACCCACTGTGCAACACCCAGTCTCTGGTTTATCAGATTTCTCCCCCCTCTCTCTTGAGGATGTTCTAAAGCTGGTCACATCCAAGCGGGCAACCCCAACTCCAAGACCTCTTCACCCCTGCTACCCCACTGTACCAGTTCTCACTTGCTAATGAAATGAATTAAAAATTAATAAAAATAGCCTACTGGCATTACGACTGCCAATGGCCCCTGTTGTGAGCATTGATTACTTTGTCTAATGATGACTGTTGGAAAGATGATTCACTTACTTAAACAAATGTATTGTTGTAAGTCGCTTTGGATAAAGGCGTCTGCTAAATGCCATAAATGTCAAATGTAAATGTAAAAATGTTGGCGTTAGGACGACAGAGATCGGGTGAGATTACGTTAATAAATAAAGATTCCTAATTCCAAAAAAGGAAAGATTGAGGTAGAAAGGATAAGACCTGCAGATGGCCAGAGGTGGATTTGTGAGGGGAGTAAAGAGAAGAGGTTCTTAGAGGTTAAATGGGGGTTAGGGTTAGAGTTAGGGTTAGGGTTGGTTGCTTTTATGACTTGTGAAGAAAAGTCTTTGGATAAACCATCAGCTCTAGTTTTTGGCATTTTTATTTCAAAGTATTTTAACTTTGAATTTAAACTGCCATTAGTTTGTTTTTTAAGGCTGGTGAAGGGTCCTTCTTGTTGGGATTAGAAATTCGCGAGTATTATTTGGTTTGGAGTCGCATCACGGACGGATCCGTTTTCTATTGAGACTAAGTGGATAAGGGCGGGACTTGGACCTGAGGAGTGGAAAACCCAGTGATTGGTTGGACATTAAGGGAGCGGGCTTTGTGATTGGATATAGACCCTGTGTGTTTGTTTGCTGAGTTACAGATATTATTTCCTGCACTTCTCTGTCTATTAGTTTTCTCCTGATCACCATTCTATAACTAATATATAATGTCAATCATATACAAGGAACAGGGAAGAACAGTAGATCCACATTTTTTGTGACACAATCTTGATAATATTCATTATTGACAGTTACACACACACACACATACACACACACACACACACACACACACACACAAAAGTTTACATACACTTGTAAAGAACATGTATGTCATGGCAGTCTTGAGTCACAAAAAAACATTCATGAATTTTGGTTCTTTTATGAATTTATTATGGGTCTTCTGAAAATGTGACAAAATCTGCTGGGTCAAAAATATACATACAGCACCTTGAATTATCCATTTTGGTAATGTAGAAAGTGTCAATCAAATTTTCTTTGTGGCATGGCCTCTTAACTTCTTATGAGTGATTATGATTGACTACAACTGGTGACTTATTTCAGCCCATTTAAATAGGGCTTGTTTGATACACTCATTACACTCAGCCAAAACCGCTACAATGGGAAAGTCTAAGGAGCTCAGCACGGTCTGAAAAAGCGCATCATTGACATGAACAAGTCAGGAAAGTCACGTGGAGCCGTTTCAAAGCAGCTGCAGGTCCCAAGATCAACTGTGCAAACAATTGTTTGTAAGTATAAAATGCATGGCACAGTTGTGTCACTGCCACGATCAGGAAGAAAACGCAAGCTATCACCTGCTGCTGAGAGAAAATTGATCAGGATGGTCAAGAGTCAACCAAGAACCACCAAAAAGCAGGTCTGCCATGAATTAGAAGCGGCTGGAACACAGGTGTCAGTGTCCACAGTCAAGCGTGTTTTACATCGCAATGGGCTGAGAGGCTGCTGTGCAAGAAGGAAGCCGTTGCTCCAGAAGCGGCACCTTAAGGCTTGACTGAAGTTTGCTGCTGATCACATGGACAAAGAAAAGGCCTTCTGGAGGAAAGTTCTGTGGTCAGATGAAACAAAAATTGAGCTATTTGGCCACAATGACCAGAAATAAGTTTGGAGGAGAGAAGGTGAGGCCTTTCACCCCAAGAACACCATACCTACCGTCAAGCATGGTGGTGGTAGTATTATGCTCTGGGCCTGTTTTGCTGCCAGTGGAACTGGTGCTTTACAGAAAGTAAAGGGAATAATGAAGAAGGAGGATTACCTCAAAATTATTCAGGAAAACCTAAAACCAGAAGGTTGGGTCTTGGACGTAGTTGGGTGTTCCAACAGGACAATGACCCCAAACACACATCAAACGTGGTAAAGGAATGGCTAAATCAGGCTAGAATTAAGGTCTTAGAATGGCCTTCACAAAGTCCTGACTTAAACCCCATTGAGAACATGTGGAGTGTGCTGAAGAAACAAGTCTGTGTCAGAAAGTCAACGAATTTAGTTGAACTGCACCGATTCTGTCAATAGGAGTGGTCAAAGATTCAACCAGAAGCTTGCCAGAAGCTTGTGGATGGCTACCAAACGCGTCTAATTGAGGTGAAAATGGCCAAGCGACATTTAATCAAATATTAGCATTGCTGTATGTATATTTTTGACCCAGCAGATTTTGTCACATTTTTAGAAGACCCATAATAAATTCATAAAAGAACCAAACTTCATGAATGTTTTTTGTGACAAAGAAGTATGTACTCCAATCAGTCCATCACAGAAAAATAAAAGTTGTAGAAATGATTGGAAACTCAAGACTGCCATGACATACATGTTCTTTACAAGTGTATGTAAACTTCTGACCACAACTGTAACTGGTCTGAAGTTGAGGTGATGTAAGTTGA